>NC_079147.1:279328772-279399607 GCF_945859685.1 Eupeodes corollae
TAAAAACATTCAAAAAAATTATCTAAAATAGCTTTTGTGAGAAAAAGATGAAAATTATCATTTGCTCTGAAAACAAAATTTCAAAATTAGTAGAACCATTATTCATTATTAAAGGTTTTCAAAACTAAATTAGAACAAACTACTCTAAATATTGTTTAAAAAAAATAAATTAGGTGGCGCAACAGTCCATGAAGAACAAGAGCCTAGTGACTTTCACATTTCAACCATTCCTGCGTATTAGTAATGTTGTGAGAGATGGTAGTGACCCACAGTTTATATGCCGAATCCGAACGGCTAATTTGAGAAAGCACTTTTCATGACAAGAGTTACTCTTGGAGACTTTTTCGATGCCTCGCAAGCAATACCAGTGACTAATTTGATTGAAGGCTTCACTAAGCTTAGGGAAGATAGCTTGGGAAATGAAAAGACAAAATAGTACTGAAAGAGGTTTTTATGGGTGAGGGGGTGCATGAGGTCCCTTTTAAGTAATCAAAGAAACTATCTTCAGGTTCTCCAAGATGATTGCTGTACAATTGGCTGAGAAGGGAGACACAGGGGTTAGTAATAGAAATAACTAAAAACTCAAAAAATGCAACCAACAGTTTTTTTTTTATAATTTTAAAAAAAGAAATGAGAACAAAAATATTTGTCACCTTGAATAGGTTATGAACAAAAAACGAATTCACTTTCAGAATTTCGACAACATTTTTTTGAAAATACACATTTAAAGTTTCTTACACAAAATACAAATCTTAACAAAACTTTGCTGTAAATAGGTAAACATTTTATTTCAATTCAAATATCCTAAGAGCAAGATTATTTCATCCTACGGAAAATATTGACGACTTTCTTATAAAATAAATAAATTAGGTGGCTACTAGGATCAACCATTCCTACTGTGCGAGTAATGTTGCCAGGGATGGAGAGGACCTTCAGCTTTCAGCTGAATCCAAACGTCGAATCTAAGAAAGTACTTTTCATGACAAGAATTGCTCTTGGAGGAATTATCAATTCATTACAAACGGCAGTACCCGTGAACAAAATTTAAATGACACAACCAGGAATTGAACTCAAGACCTCTGGCATGACAGCCATCTGCACTTACCATTACGCCACGAGTACAATTTTCTTACAAAAAATATAAACCTTAAAGAAAACACTACTTGAAATTGGTAAACAATTATTTGCGACAAAAATATCTTGAGAACTAACAACTTTGCGATCAAACTTATTTAATAAAAAATACTTTTGTCAATATTATTTTTTTAGAAAAATTACGGCTCTGCCAACAAATTTACTAGATTGATAACGTCCCAAATACTTGGGCACACTAAAGCTTGAACTTCAATTTTTGGATTCAAATTTTATATTATTTCACAATTTCCCAGCTTTTTTTCTCAAAAATGTCTTTTAAATGAAAGAAATGGGTCGATAAACATATGTACGTGTTTGAGAACATTTGTCACTCTTAAACCTTTTTTTCATGGTTTATTTCTCTATATAAATATCAAACTAAAACAAAATTGTCTAAACTGTCATCAAACTTGAACTTCTCCTCCTACGAAAATACTCATATACATACATACATTTATAGTATATTGTATATTGAGTTCCATCATAATTGCACTTATACGTAGGTACTCATGAAAATAAAAATATAACAAATCGTATTTTGTTGTTTGTTATTAAATTAAAAGTTATATTGGTCTACAAAATGACAAAATGGCTGTCACAGCTTTGAAACCATTATTTTTCTTTTATGAGAACAACAGAAATTATATTTAAAAAAAATACATGAGTCCAAAAAATAAAGAGTTCCATATAGAAAAATAAGGTGAATACATAAAAGTAAAATCTCTGTGCTGCACATTTATTAAAATTATTTAAATACTTGAAATCTAGTTCTAGAGACATCTTTTAATACAAAAAATCATAATAATAATAAAATTTTATAGTTTCTGCAAGAGTCGTAATGACTTGCTGCAGAAAATATTCCAATTGTTGTATAATAAATTGAAGAGACCAAGTTTAAGAACACCGTTATACTTGGTTTGCACTTCAACGATTCCACCTTCAATGGAAATATAAAAATAACCGCAGCCAACTTCATGTAAAAGAACAAAGACGAAGTCATTCAAATTCGAGGAACCAACGGTCATTGACGCCATTAATATATATTTCAAAAAAAAAAAATTATAAAGAAAAAAAAAATAAAGTTTGTTTATAAAAGAGAATGAATGTGGTAGATGTGGGAGGCGGGAACATCAAGCATCTAGTCCGTACTCCCCCGCCAAAAATTCACTAGGTTAGATCTCAAAAATGCTTACCACCAACTGGAGTTAGATGAATATAGTCGCGAAATAACAACCTTTATCACATCAAAAACGATTTATCGATACAAAAGATTGTTGTTTGGTGTTAACTCAGCCCCCGAAATCTTCCAAGGAATCATGGAAAACATTTTATCTAGTTGATGATATCATAGTGTTTGGTCAAAATGAGAAAGAACATGATCAAAATGTCAATTTTGTATTGTCCATTTTTAAAGATTTCAATGTAGTGCTCAACGATGACAAATGTATTTGGAAAGCTCAAACCATGAAATTTTTAGGACACATTTTGTCAATAGGTAGTATATGTACGTCCAGACCTCGAGAAGGTAAAGACAGTTTTAAAATTCCGGCCGCCGAAAACCAAAGAAGAGACACGTAGTTTTCTAGGCCTTGTCACGTACCTGGGAACATTTATTCCTGATCTGGGCCATATAACAGAGCCACTAAGAATAAAAGGAAAAACTGGCTAAAATTCCAACGCTTTTATATTATAATGCAAATAATTGGATTCGTTTAATTGCTGACGCAAGCCCAGTGGCTTTGGGTGCAGTTCTACTGCAATTTGTAAATGAAAGCCCTCAGGTAGTGTCGTTCGCTAGTAAAAGTCTTTCTGAAGTTGAACGAAGGTACTCCCAAACGAAAAAGAAAGCCTTGCATTGGTCTGAGCTGTAGAAAGATTTTATTACTATTTGGCGTTAGTTGAATTTGAACTGGTAACAAATCATAAGCCGTTAGAGGCCACATTCAAAACTACTTCAAAGCCACCGGCAGGAATTGAGTGTTGGGTTCTAAGACTACAATCGTTTAAGTTCAAAGTCATTTATCAACCTGGGAAGTTTAACATTGCCAATTCATTTTCTAGACTGTGTCAAATTGAACAGAGCGATAGTTTTGACAGCAACTGCGAACAAAGTATTTGTCACATAGTTCAAAAATCGATACCGCGAACATTAACTATTCTTGAAATTGTTGAGCATAACAATTCAGATGCAGAACTGTCGGAAGCTGTGCGATGCATTGAAAATAATGATTGGGCTCCCAAATGCGCGAACAAATATTTCCCATTTATATTAGAACTGAGCATTATGGGAAACGTTCTACTGAGAGGAACAAAGCTTGTCATACCTACAAGTTTAAGAACGAGGGTCTTCGAATTGGCGCACAAAGGTCACCCAGGAGAAACCGTCATGGAACGGAGAGTACGTTCCAAAGTCTGGTGGCCTCTGGTAGATAGAGAGGTTGCAAAATTTGTCGCGATTGTTTACTGGTATTGAATCCAACGTACCCTGCTCCAATGCACAGACGTTCTTTTCCTAAAGGACCTTGGAAATATTTAGCAATGGATTTGCTAGGTCCTCTACCAAACCAGGACTATGTTTTCGTGTTTATAGATTACTTCTTAAGGCTCGGTTATCCTAAATCCGTTTCAGCCAAAAATGAGAGACAATTTGTAAGTAGAGAGTTTAAGGATTACTGCAAACAAAATAATATTGAACTTATAACATCGCCACCATATTGGCCTCATGCGAATGTCGACGTGGAAAATATGAATCGGTCGATACTAAAAAGGCTTCAAATTGCATAAAAGAGAATTACATAAAAGAGTTACAAAAATTCACCCTAATGTACAATGTCAAACCACATGGCACGAGGCTGAAGTCGCCTTCTGAACTGTTGTTTAACAGATTAATAAGAGATAAGATCCCATTCTTCCAAGATATTCAAGAAAACATTTTAGATTAAAAAGAAAGAGATTCAGACATCAGAAACAAGGAAAGAGGAAAGTAAACAGCTGATAAAAATGGGAATGCAAAAAGTATTCAGCTAGAAGTAGGGGACAAAGTTTTAGTACAAAACTTGACGCCATCAAACAAGCTTTCAATTACATTTGGCACAGAAGAATTCGAAATGATCCAGCGGAAAGGCAAGGATGTGATGGTGAGCGGGAATAGAAAAGTCTATAGACGGAATATTAGTCATTTTAAGAAAATTCCCGACCTCCCAGAAACACGACCAAATTCCAATGCGACAAATAACTTGCCAGAAGCTGCGACACCTAACCTGACAGGAACGTCAAATGAAATAGAAACACCTAACCAAAAGCTAACTTTGAAGTTGAAAAGCATTGAAGGGATGTGGAACCCTGTAAAACAACCACCGGCAGATCCATTAACCGAAAGCACGCGAGAAACTTGTCAGTCGGTGGTAAGTAGTGCAGCAAAGCAGACTTAGATAGAAATAAACTTTTGTTCAGGATTACAAAGTGTTTATATTTTGTTCTCTTTATAGGTCTTTAGTCTTTACAGTAAGCATACCTACTTCATCCGCAATTTGCAAAAGAGTTTTATGAAAAATGAATACTAAACGGCGCGCCGCGGCGTAGCAAAAAAAAAAATAGAACAACAATTGATCTTATAAGAGCTGAGGTATCGACAAACATCAATAATAAAAGTTCATGCATCGAATACGTTGACTTTTTAAAAAATGATAAAGATTTTCTTCTCACAGTTAAAAGCAAACAAAAATAAAGATAATTATTCAAACTCAAGTTTTTTAAAAATCAATTTTTAAATTGAAATACCTATGAATTCTGTGACGTCATTTTTAACTTCCCATAGGAAATTATTGTAATCGGTCCGATTTATCGAATTGAAAATGTTGACATTTCTCGAGGTTTCGAGGCCCTTGATTCGAAATTAAAGATTTTTAGAGTGATGTCGTCCATTCGATACATATATCTTACGAACCAATGTCACTACGGACTTCAAGTAAATTTTATGTTATAT
Organism: Eupeodes corollae; assembly: GCF_945859685.1. NCBI lineage: Eukaryota > Metazoa > Arthropoda > Insecta > Diptera > Syrphidae > Eupeodes > Eupeodes corollae. The sequence goes on from NC_079147.1 coordinate 279,333,892, forward strand.
ATTGTAATGTGATACCAAACAAACATATTTAAAACAAAAATCAAATAAACGATTTTCTTATAGATCAAAAAAAACTGAAAACAAATATTTGTGACCGTGAACATTTTACGAACAAAAAATGATTTTATCTCCAAAATAATTATTGCAACGTAAAATAAAGTTTTAAAATAAAAACATTACTCAAAGTTGGTAAAAATTGATTTTCGACTCAAACATTTTTTTCGAAAATTAAGGGTTATGGCTCCCAACTAGTTTTATCTTATAAGAAATATTGTTGTCCACATTAACTACAATTTTGAGAAAAATCGAATTGATAGTTTTATCATACAAAAAAAGCCTAACCAAAACATTGCTGTACAAATTTTGGCTTAAAGAATTTTTGACTAAAATATCCTTTCAAAACTTTGAGTTATTGGCTTTGCACGAGTTTTATCTTTTAAAAAATATTGTTGTCCACATTCATTTAAATGTTTAGAAAAATTAAATATCTTTTTAAAGCTTGGCATTGGCCTTAGACAAATTTTATTTTTCAATAAAATTTGAAGAAAAAAAAATTGAATTTATACAAACATTAAAAGAAAATAAATATGAGTTATTAAGAATTAATGTTTGACTCAAAAACTATATTTTTTTTTCCGAAAATTTTAGATATCGGCTTTAAACTAATTTTATCTTATAAAAAATATTATTGTCAAAATTCAGTTAATTTTTAGAAAATGAAAATGACTCTTTAAAAAAAAATAAGAACCTAAGCAAATCATTACTAAAAGTTGGTGAAATTGGTACTTTTTAAGTAATTTTCGATTCAAACATCTTTTCAAAAGTTTGAAATTTTAACTTCATATTTATTTTATCTTAAAAGACATAGTGTTTTCAACATTCGGTTGAATTTTGAGAAAAATTTAATTCACAGAAAATTTTGTTATAGATATTCAGTAAAAAAGACGGGATGTTAAGTTATCAGTGTGGGTCGCAATCCAGCCTCTTTTTTTTTTATTATAGCCAGAAATTCTAATTTTTTGTTATGTTTTTTTTTTTAAATTATTATGAAAAGCTAAAAGTAATAGTTCCTAAAATGCATGTTATTTTATTTATTTTAAATATTTTTGAGTTTTATTAATTAATAAATATTTTTTTTAATCTAAAAAAAAGGTCCTCCTTTGGTTCGAACCAAAATTTTGAACCCTCCTTTTGACGCACACACAGACAATCATCACTCTTTTAAAAAATATAAATTTTAATTCTAGGGACCATACAACGTCGACAGATGACAAAATTTTCAATTTTACAATTCGGAACCATTATATAGAATAACTTCCTTTGGGAAGTTAATAAATCCAATAAGTCATCCTTATGCTAAGCGGGATTACAAATAAAAAATATAAAATCTATTCAAAAGACCAGAGAATAAAATGTGGCAAAGTAAAGAGGACCAAAATATTTTTGCATTTAACTAAATTAAGCTTCAGTAAACATCAAAGCACTGGAATTCCTATTTTCCTCGTCTTGATGCCAAATGCGACGAAGGTTCTTTTATGAATGAATGAGTGATGATGATGACGGTGACGGTGACGACGTCGACGACGACGACGACGACAACAACAACGCCAACAACTACGATGACGACGAGAGGATTTTGTTTTTCCCGCCCGTAACCAACCTATAAAAAGCATTTTCTTCCTTCTATTTTTTGTTGTTGTTGTTGTGGGACAAATTATTTCATTCCATGCCGCTTACGCCCCAAGGCACAACTCTACACAGCTTTCCACACTGGGCACCATCTTTTTCGCGGAAAAACATTCGAAAAAGAATCCTTTTTCGTAATTTAAATGTGGCAAGATGATGACGGTGATGATGCTGATGATGGGGATGGTGATGATGACGACAACGACAACGGAGACGAACGGAGACTACTACTACGACGATGGCGATGATGATGATGGTGATGGTGATGGTTATGGTGAGTGAAGTGAAGGTAGCTCTCATCTTATTTGCACTATACGCCTTGCCAGGTGAAATTCCAATTCCAAATTCAGATTTTCTGGCGTTCTTTTTTTTTTCGTTTCTCGTTTTTGGTTTTTTGTTCTTTTTGGTATTTTATTTTCTTTACCCACATTTTCCTTCGTTTTTTGTTGCTTTTCTTTTTGTTATTTTTCTCGTGGATGTCCTGGTAATGGGAAAATCGTGTAATATCAAATTAATCCGCTATTCCAAAGAGAGTGCACACATAAGAAGAACTCTTTAAATATTAAAAGCAACTTCATATCGGACGGGAAAGTGAGTTTTATTGGGTGAAATTAAATCACGTTGGTGGATAGGTAAGGAAGGCAGGTAGGTTAGGAAGGTAAGTACGACGAGTATTATCCTGGAATGTTTAGCTTAGGCATGTGGGAGTTGAGTTTTGGGGTGTTTTTATTTTTTAAAGCATCAGTTTGTGCGTTGCGATGATGTTGGAATGAATGAATGAGTCCTTGAGCCACTTTTGTGCTGAAGCAGATTAATAAGATTAAAAACATTTTTTTTGTCTTGGTGGAGAGAGGTAGGTTTAGGTTTTTTTTTGACAATGACTATGATATTTCGAGAATCGGGAAAAAACCCTCAAGGCTAACAGCGTAAGCAGACATGCAAAATCCAACATCATAATTTTGTTTCTGGGAACATTTCCTATATACACGATAATTTCAATATTGAGAGCAAATTATGAGAATTTATTTTTCTCTGAGTCCGTTTTATTTCAAAAGAATTTGTGAATGAAAAATTTAAGGAATTTTATATTAGGGATTTAAAAATGAAATATTTTTGCAATTTCGTCCTTAAATTAGATGTCATGTTATTGTTTTTAAATATCATCAAACCCAGGAACCAGAGGCGATGGTTGTGCTAAAAATACAAAATTATTCAATTTTTTGTCTTTTAAATACCTGAATGTTTGGAAAGTGATACAAACATATAAATTCAATTGTAGAAAGAAGCCTCACAAAATATTGATTTTCGATTTTGTTAATAACTTTAAAACATGCATTAAATATACTTTTAATTAGAGTTGAGCACGACCCTGGCATTCATGTTTGTTTCGTCTTTACTGGGACATACACATAGTCGAAAAGTCTGCTTACAGCAGCTTTCTTTTTGTTGATTCTGAGATAAGTATTTACTATAACTATGTATTCAAAACAAGATTTTGAAAATCACAATCGCAATTTTTTAAAATTTTGTAAAAAGATGGAAGTGGAAACTAAATTTTTTTCAATATTACCACTTTGGTTTTTACCTTTATTCCTAGTACTTTTTAAAAAAAAAAACAATAAATTTAGGCTGCTGTACGAAGACTTTTTGTACGCACGATGCTGCCTTAAATGCATTTGAATTTTTTTTCATTTCCATGCAATGGCGGATATAGTAGGGGTAGTAAAGATCATGTCCATTTTGTGAGAATATTTTGAATTAAAAAATATAGTATAACGTTAATGGATACGACCTCCTTATATTTTGGATGACTTATTTTGTATATATGAAAAAAATTTATTTTACTGCCTAAACTCTGCTGGTAAAAAACTACTTTCATCTAAAGATTTGTTACTAATCTAAAGATATTCCCCGAAAAGGTTTGCTGCTAAAATAAATAACTTAAATTCCTGATACTTGTTTTGACGCTCATAAATAGTTTAAGGCTTTCTTAAAGTGTTTTATCTGTTTCAAAGCTGATTTTATTTAAAGTACAAAAACTTTTAAGATCTTACAAAATTAAAGAAATCTTATTATTGAAGTGAATTTGTTTTGGTACTCTAAAACTGTGATTTAAACAGGAATTTCAAGTGCATAAATGTCACAAAAACGTCAAAAGCGACCTACATTGATAACTTCCTATCCCGTCTGTCGATTTGTCTTGCTTAAAGGTTTTTAGATTTTTGTGTTGGGTTAAAACAGTTGTTAATTAAATTATTCTTAAATATTTTTAAATTATTAAAAATATTTTTCATATAAAGGAATAGTTTAGTTTGAAAATCTGGTTTTCTTAAAGAGATTTTTTTGTCGAAAACAATTTTTTACCAATTAAAGTAGCATTTCTTAAATTTTTACAAATTGGATGAATGAAATTAATTTAAGATATCAAGAACCGAACATCAATTTTTACCAAATTTCTTGTGGATTTTATTTTTTTATGAAAAAATGGACTGTTGGATTTATATAAAAAAAATTACTGAATTTCTAAAACAATATTTTCTGTTAAAAATAGTTTGGATGGATCCGATTTGCAAATTGAAAATTTTAACATTTCTCGACGTTTCAAGGTCCCTAGAGTCGAAATGAAAGATTTTTAGAAAGATGTCTGTGCGTGCGTGCGACGTTTTTTTCGTCGTCCATAACTCAAGAACCAGAAGAGATATCGACTTCAAAAAAATTTGTTATACAGATAAAAAGGGAGAAAGATGCAGAAAGGGCTCTCAAAAAAATTGCGTGCATGTTTTTTTTACTAAGCAGTTTGAGAAAAAGGTGAAAATGTTGGCTAACTCTGAATATCTTACGAACCAAAAACGCTAGAGACTTGAATTAAATTTATATAATATATTGTAACGTGATATCAAAGGGGTATATTTTTTGAAAAAAATCCATTTAATGATTTTTTTATAAATCAAAAAAACTGAATAAAAAATTTGTCACCTCCAAAATTTTACGACTAAAATACGATTTCATCTCCAAAACAATTTTATGCAACGAAGAATAAAAAAAACATTACTCAAAGTTGGTAAAAATTGAATATCGATTCAAATATCTTTTCAAAAACTTGAAATTTAGGCTTCAAAATTATTTTATCGTATAAGAAATATTGTTTTCAACATTCTGAAAAATGTTGAAAAAAATCGAATTGACAGTTTTTTTTACAAAAAATAAAAATATTGGCTTCAAAATTATTTGATTTCACAGAAAATATTGTTTTCGATATTCAGTAATTTTTATATAAGAATCCAACAGTCCATTTTTTTATAAAAAATAAAATCTACAAAAAATAAAATAATTAATTAATTTTATTGTTCAGGTTTTTTATTTTTGTAAAAAAACTGTCAGTTCGTCGAGAAATGTCAACATTTTCAATTTGACAAATCGGACCCATTACAATAACTTATTTTGGGAAGTTAATAAACGTTTCATATCCATTAGTTTAAAGATTTGAACTGAGTTGTAACTTTAGCCCAAAATGTGTTAAGGTAATTTTAAGATACACATTATGTTATTTAAATTTTGTTAGCCTTTAAAAAACATTTCGAAGCGGTTCTGAAAATCTTATCTTTAAGTTTAGATGATCCATTCTTGCCTGTACGGTAGTTTAATCTTGTACAATTCAATAAATCAGGTGCATTAATTATACCAGATAAAAGTTGATGAATAAAGACAATATCATTATTAACCTTCTTTGCAAAAGAAGCTATATTCGAAAAAGCTTTATTTGAAGTTCATATGGAGGGATGTTATAAAGATCACACCATGGTAGGCCTCTTAAGGGGAAACGCATGAAGTTGCGTTGAGCAGATTCTCTTCTATTCTTGTGGATCTCGTAAAAAGAAGTACATACCTGGAATGTGTAATCAAGATGGGAGCGGTCCAAAGTGTTATATAGAGTTTAACTCATTTTTTTTTGTACCAAATAACGATTTTGTTAATATATTCTTGGCATTGTAATCTTTGTTTTTGAAGATTTTCATATCATCCGCATAGACTGAAATATTACTGTGTCGAACCCAAGGGGGTTCATCATTGAAAGATAGATAAAGAGTAGAGGCCCTAAATTACTACCCTGAGGAATTCCTCATTTGGCAATGAAAGTGTAAGAGATAGAGCTTTTGAATTTAACTTGATAAGACCTTTTTTGAAGATAAGATGAAATCCATGTAATAAACTGAATAGAAATCCTCATTGCCTTAAGCTTTAATGTGATGATATCATGAGAAACTTTGTCAAAAGCTGTAGAATAATCAATGTTAATACAATGGAGCTCTTGACCAATTTTTAGAGTATTTGCGCAATTATTTAAAAATGCAAGTGGATTAGTACTTGTAGAACATTTTCGTATAAAACCATTTTGTTGAAAACATATTTTACTAAAATTTTAACTATCACAAACAACTTGTTCAATACAGGACAAGACAGGGCATTGGAATACAGGATGGTTTGCAATTTACATTAGCTTAAGATAATTGCAGGAATTCTATTTGAACCAGAGTAAGATTTTGCCTTAAGATTCCTGAAAGTTGTTAGCAAATGCGTCGTTAGCACGCGTTTATAATTTTTGGAGTACTTTCTTAGTTATCTTTGATGTATGTAAGATTAACTGATTTCCGTTTTATATTAACAAGGATTTTAAATTCAAAATTAAGAGAACTTTCCACTTCTATAAGATGTTTGGCATATATATATCTGGAGATACATTTGAACCCTCCAAAAAGGGTAACATGTACTTCATGATCTTCAGCTGACAAGCCAAGCCTTTTTTCGAAACATTTCATGCTATTTCTCGAACCATCATTAAATTCTTGATTGCTTTTAGTTTCACACTTTTAAGAAATATTTCCATAAGTTATTTTAAATAAAACAAAAAAGTCCTTACACTTTCCTTCAAAATGCCTTTTTATTAACTTTTCAATTTCGGCATTTCCATTTTTCCTGTGAGAATATTGTTTAATTTATATTTCGATTAATTTCAAAAATTTAAACTTTATTTATTGTATTAATTAACATTACTATACGAAAGTATTTTATTTTGTTTACAAGTCAATTAATAGCACAGCCTTCATGTATAGCCTTAAGTATTTTTTTCATACAAGCTTAAAGTCATTGCTATTCTTCATCGTTCTACCTATGTAATTTGTAGTATATATGTTATGTATATGCCAACATTGTATTTTTATATACGATAACCAACCTTTCATACATTATATGTGTATAAATTCCATTAAACTTAATAACGTCTACAAAAATTAATTTAAAAAAAATATGCATGAAAGAACAACGATAAGTTTCATAACCAAACAGGGTGTTGTGTGTTATTGTATACTCTATTTTAATTTTAATATTTTATCTTATTTTACTTTTCATTTGATCTTATTTATTTACTATTTTATTTTGTTTGTATTCTATTAATTTTTTATTTATTTTCTAGGAATGCGGTGACTCAATAACGTACTTAAGTCTTTTGGATATAATTGAAAAAAGAGCTATAAAAACGATAGACAATCGTTTTTCTACTAAGACTTTTGATACCCCCGAACACCGCCGCAATGTCTTATGCCCCATTGATTAATCATTTATAAATAATGCTATAGTAAAGTGTCTTTAATCATTATGTATTTTATTATTATAAGGGTATTCAAAGCCCCCCAAATGCGCGCACAATGTTGTCGACGTTTCAAATCTATATCAATTGGTTTTAAAAAGATTCCAGTTGTAACGTACTTTCGCACGTCCTCTTAAATAAATAAAAAAAAAAACTGAAAAGGAAAATAGGACTTATACAATTTTAAACTTTTAGCAACACATTTAATCACGACATAATTTCTGACAATATTTTATAAAGGGTTTTCAATTAGAACGGGTAGATTTTGGCACGCTCAAATGATAAAATTTTATTATAGAAATGAGTGTTTGTTAAACTTAACGCCCATTTTACGGTAGACGTGAAGTCGACTCTTTAACTTTTGGTAGCCAAATTTGAGACGACCGCTTCAGCCAACACCCGTACGTTCAACGAACGCAAGATCGGCCAAGAACATTGCGGCCGCCCGTGAAAGCTGAACCCGACGCAGTCTATTCCTCGCCGTGCACAACAACTCGGCTTTTCGCAGATTTCAACTTGGCGGGTTTTGGGCCTACTTCTAAATGAGCTCAATGTTCATGATCATAGACAACGCCGTTTGTTCGATGACTGGCTTTCGAATTGTTGGCAAGAGGACCATAATTTTGGCAGAAAAATCATATTTAGTACCGAGGCCCATTTTTGGATAAATGGCTGTGTTAACAAGCAAAATTGCGGTTTATGGGACAACATCAACCCACACGAGGTTCGACAGGTGATAATGCATCCTCAAAAAGTTACCGTTTGGTGTGGATTTTGGCCGACGTTAGTGAGGCAATAAACTTCAACAGCGAGCCCTACAAAACCATGATAACTCTAGGCAGAACGGTGGAGCTACTTGCTACACAGCAAACTTTACGATTGCCTTTTTGCATGAACAATTTGAGGGTAAGGTTATCTCTCGCAGGGGTAGTGTGAATTGGCCAACAAGGTGATGCGAATTGACCCCACTGGACTTCTCCCTGTGGGGTTTCTTGAAGGCGCAGGTCTATGCAAACAAACCAAAATCAACCAATGATCTAAAGGTGAACATAACACAGGCCATCGCTTAAATTCGGCCGGATCTATGCGGAAGGATCACACGTCGTATGTTACTCCATTACCCTACGTTTTTGAAAAACTCTTTGTAATCAGATATTGCATTTATTTTTCTGTAATATGCTTCTGTGTATACGCTTTGCTTTCCCTAAATTTTGGATAGTTTTATATTTACTTGCACTGCTTGGTATTTGAAAGAAATTGGTCCAAAAGATCTATCGGTCTGTCTGTCTTCATACCCAACTATTTCTGCGGCCCTAATTACTCAAGCGATTCTCAAAGGTTTTCAAATATTTAATTAAATAGTTCCATTTATTTAATATCAATGCAGAAGACAAATATTTAATTTAAAAGAAACTTAAAGAGTTGTTAAATTTTAAGGGCCGATGTTGAATGTGAACCACACCTAAGCGTCAATTGGTTTCAGCGTTTCTCCATTTCAGATTAATTCAATTTGAATCATGGAAATGATAAATAATCGAGCAAAGTGTAAAAGTCATTCAGGAAAAATAATAAAATCGGCGTTTAATTAAAATGCGTATCGTGCACTTCGTGATTTGTTCGGTCAAATCGTCCAATTCGTACATGCTCGTTCAGCTCGTACTACAAAAAATGTTGCTGTTCGTGATAGTGCGGCTGAAGAATCATCCACCTTAACTCTTCTTCGTACCCAACAATTGCACCTCTCACGCTCTTCATTGATGCAAATTATGCATAAAGACTTGCATTAAAATGCTAACAAGTTGCAATTGGTTTAAGAACTTAAGCCTCTTGACCATTTCAATAGTCGTCAATGGTCAAAATGGTGCTAAGAAATGACAACAGTGGATGTTTAACTCTGATGAATGGTGTTTGCTTTCATTAGATAAAAACGAACTTCTTATAGCCCGAATTGGAAGATACTGATGTGGACGATATTTGGTTTCAACAGGACGGTTGGCACTTGCCGCACAGCTAACGAGACAATTCCTTTTTTGAGTGACAAATTCAATGAACGTGTTATCTCAGTTTCCAATTGGCTGCCAAGATCATTTGATTTGAAAACGTTGGATTTCTAATTTTGGGGTTATTTGGAAGCCAGCAATAATTTAAAAGCTATAGGATTTGATAATTGGTACATTAATGGCATTATTGTATCTGTATTTCAGTACATAGGTTGCTCTTTACTTAAGTACCTTGTAATACACGACATTTTTTGTTTTATTATGAGGCACGAAAACAAACAACGCAGATGGTCTTTTAACCCGTGACCATGACTCATATAATTGTCTATGGGAAAAACATGGATGGTCTCAATTCAAACTACAAACTTGGCCATATGATTTTTTGATGGTCATGACAAATGCAAGACAAATTGGAAATTAAAGTCTTTTAAATTCGAACGGCATGTCGGTTGGGATCATCGGGATCCCCGGAATGATAACTTAATCACCTTTGAATTGTCTTTTCAGTATCGTCGCGTAAATAACAGTGTTTATCAACTTTCTAACCACCAAACGCCTACCGTTGCACAGTCTTGGTTGGTTTATTTATCGAAGCATGAATACTACGGAGCCAACCTTTAGGAGTAAATTGTGTGGTGATAAGCCAGGCACATCCAAGAAGTTTAAAAATTCAATTAGATAGTTGGTGGCTTCATCTTCATTTTGTGCATTTGTGACGCCATCAATAGATTTGAATAAAAGCATTGTTCTAATAATGTTATTTTGAACTATGTACTTCAGGTCAGGTCAGGTCTTTATCTTAGCCGCTTAAACTGCTCTTGCACTCAACGATTCATAATTTTTGTTGTTAGAAATAATGGTTGGAAATACATTGTTATAAGTTCGCCTTTTTATGAAACAAAATTACAGAAATTATTTGGAAATGATATCAATCCACTCGATTAATCTACTGGTACTTGACCATTACCGATATTCAGCAATTGCTCAGAGAAATAATTCTTCAGCAGACGTATCTTTAAGCAATGCAACTCTCATGTTTGTTGTCAGCTGCAGTTTCTTCACACAGCGCCATAGATTCGACGATTTGAAGCAAGCACTTATTTCGTTGGCAGCCGTAGATCTTGGAATTACTGGCATTTTTTTGGTGGAAATTGCCAGATAGTAAAAGCATTGCTTCTCCAAAACATCTCGAGTCATTGCGTAAATCTTTCAATGTTCGGTGAAGAGCTATTCCAGAAGAAAAAAAAAGCAACCGCTATGTTGGATCTCGCACGAACAGTGGCTTCAACTACTGACGTGAAGAATGTCTTACCAATTCCACTAGAAGCATCTAGGAAATGTTAACCACCATTTTCATCATCTATTGAATTCATTAAAGTTGTTTCTTTTGTTGTGAATTCAACAGGGGTACATTCGTTTCAACTACTAAATCTAATTCCTGGTGATTATACTCACGTTCCTGTTCTAATTTCCGATTAAATGCGTCATTCGCTTCACAATGTACTGCTGGCGCTCCTTACCTAATCAATAAACCTTTGTTAACCATATCGTCAATCAAGATTAATAGTCCAGTTAATAAAGGTTTTCACCTAAAAAAAAAATCCAAAAGTTTTGAAACTTGGCACACTTACTAGGGGATGTCTGGTATTGACCCAAAAAATTCCCCAAGAATCCGACGTGAGCTCCAGCGGCAGTTAAGAAAAACATGGAGATTGTTTCAGTTTTTCACGTTTATCTCGAAAACTATTTGACGTATCAAACAATTTAGCTTTACAAAATTAAAGCTATAGTTTATAAAATAACTCTAGCGACAGTGAAGAGAAACGTAGGGTTTTTTCGGTTTTTCTTTACACTTGTTTTAGTTTGTCAAGCCATCCATACTCTTCATTCCACGCATTAGAGTTTGTTCAATTGTCTGGTCTGACCACACCTCTGTCCAAAATCAGTCAGTTCTTCTCACTGTAAAGTAACCCCTTGCACAAAGTTATTAAATTCGTCTGGAGTCATCAATAAAGGCAGTTTTATCATGTCCTGCAAATACAGGTGACATGATTTGGCGTACGAGAAGTGTCCATCGTCATTGAAATATGGAATCATATTCTTCACACAGTTAATATGGGCATTCCAATCACCAGACCGCTAAGCGTGAATAAAAACTTTAAGTAACGTTATCATATTAAACAACTGAATCCATAAAGTTGCTATTGGCCCATTAGATTTGAGTTTGTTAAGATTTGTTTGTAGTGTCTCACTATTGGATCAAATAACAGTTGTTTTAGTGCACATAACGAAGGAGACTCATCAAGAAAATGTTTCATGACATTTTGAATTTCCTCTAATTCTTGTTGGCTTATGTCGACTTGTCCCATTATTACATTACCTAAACATGTTTGTAGTATTATTAAAACACGAACTGCTCTAGCGAAAGCTTTTCCTTGCAGCATCTTTTCAACAGAAACAGTACTCATTAACTCACTTTCACTTATCAGAAAACCTATTGGAAGAATATAGGACATTAACAAATGAAATTTCTTTACTCATTGGTTAAATGAACCGCTGGAATCTGGTCTCTTGTGGTAAGTAGCTGATATCACCAACAACTGAGCTTCATAGTACGAAGAACAAAAATCTAAGCATGATAGAAGGTTTACCAACTTCTTAGAACCAAGCTTTCTGTATATAAATAAGGCAAGGCTGCTTAGTATTGAAGACATGAATGATCTGGGACGCACAACTTATATAATGCTATGCCCTATTGCGATGCACTTCCTTTTTCTATGTTCAATGTTCGTTTTCTCTAGTATAAGAGTTTCCAGGAACGTTCTTAGGGTTTTAGGTACACAATCGTCATCAACGTGTTTGAAAAATCATCACATGTTTTCCTTACATGCCTATAGAGTTATTTTACAAACTAAAACAAGTACAAGCAAATTAATGTCATATTTCGTTAGAAAATTTAATAAGCTATAATTTTGTAGAAGATAATAATGATACGACAAATAGTTTTTAAGATAAACCCGAAAAACTGAAAAAGACTTATGTTTCTCTTCACTGCCTCTAGAGTTATTTCCTAAACTTTAACAAATACGAAAAAATACGTACATGTTTTTCCTTATAAAATTTAATGGGCTTTAATTTTGTGGAACAACATTCTTCGATATGACAAATAGCTTTCGAGATAAACGTGAAAAACTGAAACAATCTTCATGTTTCTCTTAACCGCCGCTAGAACTCACGTTGGATTCTTGGGGGCTTTTTTTTGGGTCATCACCAGACATCCCTTAGTAACTAAGCCTAGTTTCAAAACTGTTGGAATTTTTTTGAGTTGAAGGCAATTTCGTTCATTGACTGGACTATAAAGCACGATGATGTATCTTCTCATTCATCTCAATATCGTGATTTCTGCAACTGACACGAATTTGATGTAAGATATTTTTTGGCCACAGGTTACATGGGTTTTACGATTTTTCATTACCAACCGAGCCGTTTCAAGGGCTGCCTTACTTTGCTCTTGTGATTGAGAACACCAAGTCGAGCCATACTAACGCAGAGCTGTTCACGTACGATTTCTTGATCTTCTTCAGTCCTTTTTTTTTGCAGTGTTTCGCCGCATTCTTCTTGCATTACGTCTTTGTCAGGAAAGATTTAATCGCCTTGGTCACGGCATTTTTAATTAAACTTCACTTCAATTCACCTACAAATTTATTTGACAACTCAAATTTTCAACCGGTCATTCATAGACAAAAGTACTAAGCTGCGCGTTTTGTTATTATAAGTTCTAATCTTTTTTGTTACACCACGTTATATGTTAAGTCTCACTTCAACGCTGTCTGACGTGAAAAACAATATCTAATATCCATGTACCCACCAATTTTCAGCCATATCGGTACAGCCATTCTTAAGTTATAAATAGTGTAACTAAAACGACTTTTGTACAAACAAAATTACACTAATTTCCTTAACAAATGTTTTATTCTAAATCCATACAGGCCCTTAAAATATAACCATACCCTTTAAAATAATGTTTGTTCTGAAACGTATGTTTTTAGAGGTAATTTAAACTATTCTTCAGTAGTTTCAATCTTCCTTTCGGGGAGAGTATGATTCTAAAGATGCCGCAGATGTCATATCTTTTGCTGATGCTGTAAATGGTGGTTTTACTGCCGCTGCTGCTGCTAATACAATTTCAACTTTACCATCTAATCTTGCCTCTGGAAGTAGACTTGCTGCTACAAAAGGTGTCCGTAAAACGAAAAAAGTTATTTCGGGCACAAGCGTACAAAATACGGAATTTGTTGTCTACAACAATTTGAAATGGTTTCACTTGTCAAAGTTTACGCCGTCCACGACGACTAAATCCATAACTAAATACTTATCGACCAACTTAAATGTGAATGAATCCGTTTTTAAATGCTTCAAGCTAATAAAGAAAGGAAATGAAGAAAATCTTAAATTCATTTCATTTAAAATTGGAATTCCTGTAGAATATGTACAATCTGTGTTCAGTTCTTCTTTTTGGCAATATGGAATTAAGATTCGTGAATTTGATTTCATTCCAAAAAACCTGTCAGGAATGGAGAATCAAAGAGCTATCCACTAAGTCAAGCTTCTCCATCAAATGCTGCAAATACTAATTCTTTGAAGATTTATTATCACAATGCCAGTGGAATTCGAACAAAAGTGCCTGCTTTATTTCTTGCATCAAGTCATGTTGATTATGACATCATTATTATTGTTGAAACATGGCTATGGAGCGGAATCCTAGACACAGAGATATTTGACAACTCATACATGGTCTTCCGTAAGGACCGCTGTAACTCTGCAGAGGATCGTGGAGGTGGTGTAATAGCTGCTGTCCGCTCTTGTATATCGTGCAAAATAGTGACTCTCCCCATCACAGATGTCGAACAAATTTGTTTTTCAATTAATCTTGAGCCAGGTATTTTTATGTATTTTATAATAAGTTATATTCCGCCCAAAAGTAGTATTGAAATTTACGAAAAGCACTTGGCAAATATTGATTATGTGAATAACTTAAGTAACAACTTGCAAAAAATGTGTGTAATTGGCGATTTTAATTTAGGAGATGTAAATTGGTCGTACTCTGTTGCGAATAGTATGCTTATACCTAGTAATTTAAAAAGAGATATTGAAATTTCCTTTATTGATCACCTGTATGCTCTCAATTTATATCAAGTAAATAGAATTGTTAATGATTTATTCAAAATTTTAGATTTAGTATTTATTCATCATGATGAATTTAAGGCATCAATTAGTCAAATAGTTCCTATATCATTGTTAAACAATTCGATACATCATAAAGAACTATATATTGAATTTCAATTTTACAGTTATTTAAGAAAAGTAGATCACAATGTCAATTCATTTAATTTTTCAAAAACCGATTTCATTGGACTCAATAATTACCTTGAAAATGTTGAATGGAATACCGAGTTTCTTAATTTAAACTTGATGAATACTTTTAATCATTTCTTGTGCATCTTAACTAATGCTTTTTATTTATTTGTGCCTTGTAGAACCAAAAAGAATGGATCCAAACCCCCTTGGTATAACAAAAAATTAGCTCATCTTAAAAATCTAAAAAATAAATCTTTCGCCAATTTTAAAAAATCAAATAGTACGGACGACAAAAATATTTTCTGTAAATTTCGTAAAGATTTTATGGTGCTTAGTAAATTCTCACACAGAAATTATATCTTGAATCTGGAGCTTGATTTAAAGAGCGATCCTAAACGTTTCTGGTCGTTTATAAATTCTAAGCGAAAATCTCTTGGAATCAGAAATTCTATGAATTTCAATAGCGATGAATCTACTGATGTTCATAAAACTCTGGAGCTTTTTGCTCAGTTTTTTGAATCGGTGTATTCTAATGTCAATCCAAACTTTCCTCAACCTCCTCGGAACGGCAATAAGGTTGATATTGGATCTATACATTTGGAATACTCTGATGTTTTAAGCGCACTTAACTCTCTTAAGCCAAATTCGAATCCAGGTGTTGATGGCATCCCTGCCTTAATATTAAAAAGATGTTCTAAGTCTCTTTGTGCACCGTTGCTTACAATTTTTGAACTCTCTTTTTATTTTTAGATGAATGGAAATCTTCTTTCCTAATCCCCATTTTTAAATCGGGTTCTAAAAATAATATTGAAAACTATAGGGGGATTTGCAAGTTGTCCGCAATTCCGAAGCTTTTTGAAAGTTTAGTCAAAAACAAACTTGATTTTCTTGTGAAAGAACATATAAATAGTGCTCAACATGGGTTTCTTTCGGGTAGGTCAACTATAACAAACTTGACATGTTTCTCATCGTTTGTTGTTAATGCTATCGAAAATAGAGGTCAAGTTGATGCTATATATACTGATTTCAGCAAAGCTTTTGATTCGGTAAACCACAGCATACTGCTGCTTAAACTAGATGCTTTTGGAATCCATTCAGTCTTACTGAAATGGATTTCTTCATTTCTAACTGGCAGGGTTCAAAAAGTAAAGATTCAGGAATATACTTCAAGATCAATCAAGTGTACGTCTGGTGTTCCTCAGGGTAGTCACCTTGGCCCATTGTTATTTATATTATTCATTGATGATATTGTCAACTATGTCAACTTTAGCAAATGTCTTATATATGCTGATGATCTCAAATTATTTTCAAAAGTAACTTGTGCAGATGACTGTCTCAAGCTGCAAAATGATCTGGATAATTTATCTCACTGATGTAACTTAAACGGTTTAAATCTAAATATAAAAAAGTGCTTCATAATTTCCATCTCTCGAAAAATTCTTACTTATGAGTTTATCTATTCACTTGATTCCAAGCCTCTTCAGAGAACATTAAAAGTGAAAGATTTGGGGGTTCTTTTTGATTCTAAATTTTCATTCTCTCTTCATGTTGATGAGATTGTTGCTAAAGCTAACTCAATGGTAGGGCTCATTAAAAGGAATTCCGTTGATTTTTCCGACCCATACACCCTTGTATCATTATATACTTCCCTGGTCAGGCCAAATCTGGAATACGCGGATGTTATCTGGAATCCTTGTCAACAAAATTTATCTGATAGAATACAAAGAGTTCAGAATCGCTTTACAAGATATGTATTTTACAAAATGCGTTGGAATTTCTATCCTTGTTCCCAAGCTAGGCAAAGCTTTTTAGGATTGCAATCTCTGAGAGCCAGAAGAACAACTCACGATATTGTTTTTGTGCGGGATATTCTTTGCTGCCACATAAGATGTCCAGAATTACTCTCATTTATATGTATATATGCTCCAACGAGGCCATTGAGGGAAAGATCTCTTCTTTTTGAGACCAGACATAGAACGAACTACGGAAGTAACGAACCAATTTCAAGGTCAGTTAGAGAGTTCAATAAAATTTATGATTATGTTGACTTATATATCTCCAGAGAAAAATTTAAGAATATATTATACTATTTATTCTTAAGATATTAAGTATTTGTTATTTATTGTTAAGTACATTTATAATATTTATTTTTGACTGAAATGTAATCTGTTAAGCTTTAAGCTTGTAGATGAAATAAATAAATAAATAAAAAAAATTAATAAAATAAAACTCAGGCGACAAATTTTAATGACGGACCTATATAGAACAGCTAAAAACAAGCATTTTTTTCTACGGGAGGGGGCTCTGTCTCCCCGTTAAGGCGGTAGGGGTAATTTAAAAAAATATGTACGTTAAATGGAAGTAAATTATTAAATAATATTGATAATTCTAACAACTAAGTTTTATGAATTTTCACTTTTGTCTATTATCTTGTTTTTAAATCAAGTCAAAACTATGCATAGTTTTTAACCCAAAATTTGATTTAAAGTGTAATTTTTCAAAAGTTTAATGTTATCTACTATTGTTTTTTTAGAACTTTTTGCTCTTATTTGTTTTTGATCAAAAACTGAAAACTAGATGATTTTATGTCCTTTAGTTTTTCCGAAAATTGAAAATTACCAAAAAAAAAAAAAAATATTTTAATTAAATTACTTTTTTCTTGCACAAGTAATAACGTAGTCTTATTTTGATAGTTACAGTCGAATATGAATCCATACCGCACCTTGCACCCACCCCCCTCACCCATCACCCACCCCAAATCCTATAGCGTTCTCAAGCAGGGATTTTAAACATTCAACTCTTGCATTTTTTTTGGTAATTTTCATAACAAGAACTAAAAGACAAAATCATCTAGTTTTCAGTTTTTGATCAAAAACAAATAAGAGCAAAAAATAGAAGCTCTCTTTAAAGTATTGAAACATTACACTTAAAACCTTTTTTAACTTTTTTTACTTAAATTTTGAGTTTAAAATTATTTTTTTTCGAAAACTACAAATATCTTTGACTTGATTAAAAAATTGGCTAATAGAACAGAATTTTTGCTTTAAAAGAAGTATTATACTTAATTGTAAGTATTACCGTTATTTTTTAACTATTTTTTTCATTTTAAATAATATTTAACTTCCCATAGGAAGTTTTTGTATTGGGTCCGATTTGTCAAATTGAATATTTTGACATTTCTCGACGTTTCAAGGTCCCTAGAGTCGAAATAAAAGATTTTAAGAAAGATGTCTGTGCGTGCGTGTGTACGTACGTTCGTACGTCCGTACGTTCGCGACGTTTTTTTCGTCTTCCAAAGCTGAAGAACCAAAAGAGAAATCGACTTCAAATAAATTTTGTTATACAGGCAGAAAGATGCAGAAAGGGCTCTCAAGAAAATTGCGTGAATGGTTTTTTTACCATAGCAGTTTGAAAAAAAGATACAAATTTTGGTTCACCCTAAATATCTTACGAACTAAAAACGCTAGGGACTTGAATTAAATTTTATATAATATATTGTAACGTGATATCAAAAAAGTATATTTTTTGAAACAAATCCAGTTAACGGTTTTTTTATAAATCAAAAAAACTGAAAAAAAAAATTGTCACCTTCAAAATTTTACGACTTAAATATGATTTCATTTCCAAAACAATTTTGTGCAACGAAAAATAATAATTTTGACATCTGACAAAATTTTGAGAAAAATCTAATTGACAGTTTTTTTTATAAAAAAATAAAAATCAAAAAAAAAAAAAACATTACTCAAAGTTCGTAAAAATTGAATATCGATTCAAATATCTTTTCAAAACCTTGAAATTTAGTCTTCAAACTTATTTTATCTTATAGCAAGTATTGTTTTCAACATTCTGAAAAATGTTAAGAAAAATCGAATTGACAGTTTTGTTACAAAAAAAAAAAAAAAACGTAAAAAAAAATTTATAAAAGATGGTAAAAATTGATTTTCGACTAAAATATCTTTTCAAAAATTTGAAATATTGGCTTCAAACTTATTTTATTTCACAGAAAATATTGTTTTCGATATTCAGTAATTTTTATATAATATCCAACAGTCGGTTTTTTCATAAAAAATAAAATCTACAAAAAATAGTACGCAAATTTGGTAAAAATTGATACGAGTACATATAGACAAACTTTTAAGCAAGACAAATTGACAGACGGGATGGGAAGTTATCAGTGTGGGTCGCAACCCAGCCTCTTTTTTTTTTTTAAATTGTCCCTTCCGCCTAAACGGGGGAGATAGACCTCCCCCCTCCCATAGTAAAAAATGTTTGTTTTTAACTGTTCTATAAAATCTGTTATAATATCTTTTCGCCTGAGTTATCGTACTTTTGCCTCCTTTTCTTATATGAGTGTCTATAAAAACTTCAACTTTAAATATTTTTTTGCCAAAAATTCCTCTTGTTCTACAAATTTTAAAATGAAATTGTAAAAAAACTGAACTAATTCATCCGGTTAAATAACACCCTGTACTCCCTACCTACGTATCTACATATATGGAAACTTTTTAAGGTCATCTGTACACATTTGCCCGCTGCAAAAATATGTACGTGAGAAAATGATTCCCCAATATACATACATCGTCCTCTTTATTATAACGATAGGTACGTACCTACCTACATAATAACTTATGTGAGTTTTTGTTGTTGTATTATTTCATTGATGTGGCTGTTGTTTTCTTTTTTAAAACATGGAATTTTTTTTCCAACCCAGTCAAGCATTAATTGGATTCTGAATACACTTAAAATAACCCAAAGATCCGGCAGAATAACAGACCCAATATTTAAATTTTCCAATTTTCCTTTATCGCCAATCCACACCAACAAGCCAACCAACCAACCAACCACCCTAAGAACACCTCTTTCCCTCCTGCTAACCCTCATTTTTTTCATCGGGGGTATTCCAACAATTTCTGAATAATATACTTTTGCACTTTAATTTGAAACAGAGGACTCGTATAAGCAGTATACTGGCAGCAGCCCGCACGCCGCCGCCTCCGGCGCACCAACATATAAAATCTACATATATTTATATTTATATAATTTTTTGAATACTTCGCTATACGCACTTTAATTTGGCTTCTCTCTGCAGCATTTCACATTCATATTGCGAGCGACTCGCAAGTTGAGACAGCTGAAGGGCTTCCGCGATTTCATGATTTCGCGGACAACCTTAAACTGCCATAATTAAATGACCCACATAATAGCGCAGTCCTGACTGTACCCAACAATATTACTCAATTCAGAATATAATGAACATAAAAAAGAAACACACAAAATATTTAATCAGAATAATCAGCCCTTTAATTTTCCGGTATTAAAAAATGTTCAAGCCATCGCCAGCGACAGCGAGAGTGCAAAGTGTGAAGACTGAAGAGTGAAGAGTGAAGAACGAACAGTGACCGTATCATGTAAAGGAGAGGGTATAATTTTACATGGTAAGGCTATTAATCACTGCCCAGGGTCCTTTTTTCTTTATTATTTCGGTTTTTTATGTCTCCTTTTCTTTTTGTCTTATGAATTTTTTAAGACCACCCACTGTTAGGACGATATTCTGTTACTGATGATTGGGCTTCTGGAACGAAGCGAAGAAGGAACAAATCCTATTCAGCGTTCGGTAATGCAGCTTCCATATCACATTTTCATACTCATTCTCATTCTCTGTATCAGTACTGTATCACTTGATGCAATCCTTTAAAATATCTACCACAGAGGAGAGCAGCAAGGACCAAGTAGCCATCAGCGCAGTGGTGGAGGGCGACGCGACGACGTCGGTGAGAAACAGGCAACAGCATTCAACAACCTTTTTCATTGTTAAGCTTTCTGCATTCGGCAAGAGTCTGGTCGTTTTTTTCTTTCTCAAGAGCAGGTCCTGTCCGCTGCTCCTTTTTGAGAAACCCCCCACCCCCTCCCTGTGTCGCTGTATACGTATGAATTTATAATTTAATTTATCTCAAAGCGTCAGAGCTACTGCTTTTGGTAGTGTGTGGAGGTTGTTTGGGGGCGACCAACAACTACGATAACTTTGCCTTCGTTTTGTGCCTTTGCCTTCGTCTTCGTCTTGGTTTTCGTTTTCGTTCACCACCTCCCACAGTAATAGCCTTTGGTGGAATAAGGCAAAAGATATTTTGCACTTCGAGTGGAAAAAAGGCAAACAGAGTTAAATAGCTTTATCCGATTACAAAAGGCAAGGGTTAGCATTCAGCAAACAAAAATATTATTTTTATAATTTTGTTCAGCTTTGGTTGGCCGGGTCGGGCAGGGCATTGCAGGGCAGGGACTATAGTACCTTATACGGTGTATACCGGTCGCATGTACCCTGTACCCTCTGTACAGTGTGGCAGGAGGTAGGATGTAGGAGTTAGGAAACAGGACCAGGACAAGAGCCATCAGACGCCAGAGGGAAGTTAATGATAATAATGTTGCAAAGCAAGGCAAGGCCACTCACCCTGGCGATGATGGCGCGAGAGGATCTTTTTGTGGCTTGTTTACGAATAATAAAAATATTAAGCTTGAAAAAAAACACACACAAACCAAAAGAAAGGACGAAAACGAACAAACACATTAGCCTGGGTGATGCGATGGTGGGTGGGTGGTTGGAAAATCTGATGTAAGGTTAGGAAGGTGGTTTGTTCGTATTCGTATAGAGTCAGTAGGATACACGCTGATGGCAAAGAAAGGACCTGTATTCCATTGGAAAGGTAGGCTAATGCAAATGTTTGGTTTTTTGTATGTCCTGCTTTTCATTTATTCAGAGTTAAGGCTAAATGGCATAGTTTGGTGGTGAATAAGCTCTGTTGAGTTGAGGTAGGGGTTGATAAGGGCTAGTAAGGTGGTGGGAGGTTGGGTTATATAAAGGTGTAGGGATTTTTATTGCTGTTTTTGTTGTTGGTTGTTTTGCAAGTTGATGCCTGAAGTTTTATTTTTTGTTGTTGTTATTTTTGTTGTTTGTTTGTTTGTTTTTTTTTTCTATATTTTATTTTTATTATTCAACCGGACTCTCGACGTTTTCTGTGAGACATTGTGAGAATTATTATCCGTTTTTCTACGCGCATAACGGAACCTTACTTTCGGGTTATGAACCCATTAAGCTAAGGGAAATTTAAGTGGGAAAGTTCGTTGGACTGTTTTTTTGTTTGTTTGTTGTTGTGTTTTTTATTTCGTTGTTGTTGTTATTTTCGGTTTAGATGAGTGGTACTTGGGGGTTAGAGCATTTACCGTTGTTGGGGTTAATGTGGCAATTATACAATGTAAAACGGTGAATTTGATGTTATTTAAAGACGTTGACATGTCACTTAATCTTCTTGGGGTTTTTTGTTGCGTATATACTTAGTTTATAAAAAAAAGGATAATATTAAAATTTATTGTTAAAGGACTTTGGAAATTATTGTTTAATTATGCAAAACCATCATAAAAAGTTATGTTCTTAGTTTAATTTTTCATTTTGTTAGGGATAATATTATAATGACATGAGCTTTGCTTTGAAAATAAAAAAAAAAACATTGCGTAGAAGGAGTGAAGAATTTTGTACATACATGTATATAAGGTTTTGAAGTTGGCTAATTACATAAGATCAAAGGTAATGGCAGTGGTATAGCATGAATAGTTTAAAAGAAAAGTCAAAAAGAAAAGAAGTCATTCGCATATGTGAACAAGGAATGGTTGCTTGAAATTATATAACTCGTATTTCAGTATTTGCTTATGTCTAGAAGTCAAGTAATTCAAGCAAATTTTGCATATTTCAGGTCACACATCACTACACACAAACACAAGAGCGTGTGAAAGTGAACTAAACTTTACATTTTCCAACCTTTTATCAAAAATGTTTTTCTTTTTAAGGATTCGATTTTTAATACATTAATTTTTTTTATAATTTAGCAAACTAAGAGCTCAATATTTTGTACACACTATTATTATGCGAGATGTCCGCGTTAATTGATTTTTAACTCATGAACATTGCGATTAGTTTTCCACATTCACTTAGTTCAGCTCAAGAACGGATCTCTGTACTTTACAGTACTGCCAGAGAAGGCTCGAAAGATAGAATGATTAGCATTATTACAAAAGCAAGCTTTAGCTTTTAATGTTGATACCAGCAATGGCATTTTTATATTTTATAACATTATATGTTATTCAAATTTATTTTTGATTTTCAACCCATTCAGATTTTTAGTAACTGAACAAAAAAATAGAAATTATTGAGTTCAAACTTTAAAATCACGTTATAAAATTGTTTAAATTTTTACTTCATTCATTTAAAGCTAAGAGTTTTATCTTTATCCAGTTTTACCCAAGCATCAAAAAGGAAGCACATGTTAATATAAAATTTAATTAAATAAGAAGTAGAAATAATGAAATCATTTGCTTTTTTCAATTTTGATGATTTTTAACTTAAAATCGTTTGATTTTAGATGATTTGAAATATAAAAGTTAACAATTTTATAGGATTTGAAAAATAAAATTTTTATTCCGAATATTATTTAAAAGTGAAAGTCGACTAGATCCATAAAATATATAAATTAATTATTAATTATCTATATATATAAAAGAAAGTCGTGTTAGTTACACCACTTATAACTCAAGAACGGCAGAACAGATTTGGCTGAAAATTGGTAGGGAGTCAGCTTAGAGCCAAGAGACGGACATAGGATACTTTTTATCCCGTTCGACAGCGTTTCCGTGTGACTTGACATGAAACGTCAGTCACTATAAAACGTGGTATAACAAAAAAGTATCAGACTTGGAATAACAAAACGCAAATGACAGCTATGTAATTGACGTAAAATGACAGCTATGTAATGACGTATGGATGACAATTTGATATTTGTAAGATATCAATATTAAAAATATTTCTATTAAATAAATAATTAAGAAGTGGATTGAAGTGAAGTGAAGTTTAATTAAAAGTGAAGTGAAGTTTAATTAATAATGCCGCGACCAAGACGATCGAATCTTTCCCGACAAAGCCGTAATACAAGAAGAATACAAAATACTGCAAATGAAAGGACTGAAGAAGAACAAGAAATTGCACGTGAACAGCGCCGCGATAGTATGACTCGACTTCGTGCTTCTCAATCACGAGAGCAAAGTGAAGCAGCCCGTGAAACAGCTCGGTTGGCAATGCAGAATCGTCGAGCGAACAACAGAAGGCAACAAATAGATAATTTGCGACGCAGAACAAGATATTTAGGTGATTTGAATCCAGCAGCGTTTCGAAAAGACGAACTTATCAACAATGTATTTCCAAATATTATTTCTAACTACAAAAATAGTGAATGGTTGAGTGAGCGAGCAATTTTAGCGGCTAGAAATAAAGATGTAGATGGCCTGAACTATATAATTCAAAATAAGATCATTGGAACAATGCATTCATTCAAATCTATTGACTGCGTCACAAATGAAGATGAAGCCCAAGAACAACTATCCAATTGAATTTTTAAATTGTTTGGACGTGCCTGGCTTACCACCACAAAATTTACGCCTAAAGGTTGGCTCCGTAGTAATCATGCTTCAAAACATAAACCAACCAAAACTGTGCAACGGTACGCGTTTGGTGGTTAATAAATTGATGAACAATGTAATTTACGCTACGATAATGATAGGAATATTCAAAGGTGAGGAAGTTCTCATTCCGAGGATCCCGATGATCCCAACCGATATGCCGTTTGAATTTAAAAGACTTCAATTTCCGATACGTCTTGCATTTGCCATGACCATCAACAAATCACAAGGCCAATCCTTAAAAGTTTGTGGTTTAAATCTAGACCATTCATGTTTTTCCCATGGTCAATTATACGTGGCAAGTTCACGGGTGGGAAGACCATCTGCGTTGTTTGTTTTTGCGCCTGATAATAAAACAAAAAATGTCGTGTATCACAAGGTACTTAAGTGAAGAGCAACCTATGTACTAAAATACAGAAATAATAATGAATGATTTCCAATAAAAAAAACACAATCTGCTTATTTATTGCCATTAAGGCGGAACAAAGTTCGTCGGATCAGCTAGTTATTAATAAAACATAATTAATTATCACAACTATTAAACAAATAAGTACAAATTTTCTAACGGGAAGCCAACATACAAAGAATCCCTAAGAATTTATTGGAAGGTACTAAGGAGTGATCTTTCTGGCGGCAATTCTGTGGCACGATATAAGAAACTTCTGAAGCCTCTAGGCTATGGAAAATTCTTTCATCTAATCCAGCGATAATAAGCTGTCTGAAAAATGCAGGCGGTTCCTGGATAAATTCATGTGAAGAATCGGTGAACTAACTACTGGATACTCACTTTCCTGATAGTTCTCTAACCGCAACTTGCAACATTCATATTTGTTCAAGTTTCAATGTAAACGGTGATTTTTTAAAATCTTGAGAACTTTAAAAAAAAAAATGCATACAATTTGCAAAATCTCATCGATTCTTTATTTGAAACGTTAGATTGGCCCATGACCACCTAAGACGGCTGCGTCTTAGGTGGTCCATTCGGAAAGTCCAATTTTAGGTAACTTTTTTGAGCATTTCGGCCGGAATAGCCCGAATTTCTTCGGAAATGTTGTCTTCCAAAGCTGAAATAGTTGCTGGCTTATTTGTGTAGACTTAAGACTTGACGTAGCCCCACAAAAAATAGTCTAAGGGCGTCAAATCGCATGATCTTGGTGGCCAACTTACCGGTCCATTCCTTGAGATGAATTGTTCTCCGAAGTTTTCCCTCAAAATGGCCATAGAATCGCGAGCTGTGTGGCATGTAGCGCCATTTTGTTGAAACCACATGTCAACCAAGCTCAGTTCTTCCATTTTTGGCAACAACAAGTTTGTTAGCATTGAAAGATAGCGCTCACCATTCACCGTAACGTTGCGTCCAACAGCATCTTTGAAAAAATACGGTCCAATGATTCCACCAGCGTACAAACCACACCAAACAGTGCATTTTTCGGGATGCATGGGCAGTTCTTGAACGGCTTCTGGTTGCTCTTCACTCCAAATGCGGCAATTTTGCTTATTTACGTAGCCATTCAACCTCATCGCTGAACAAAATTTGTCGATAAAAAAGCGGATTTTCTGCCAACTTTTCTAGGGCCCATTCACTGAAAATTCGACGTTGTGGCAGATCGTTCGGCTTCAGTTCTTGCACGAGCTGTATTTTATACGGTTTTACACTAAGATCTTTGCGTAAAATCTTCCATGTGGTCGAATAACACAAACCCAATTGCTGCGAACGGCGACGAATCGACATTTCACGGTCTTCAGCAACACTCTCAGAAACAGACGCAATATTCTCTTCTGTACGCACTGTACGCATTCGTGTGGTTTGTTTAATGTCCAATAAAGTAAACTGAGTGCGAAACTTGGTCACAATCGCATTAATTGTTTGCTCACTTGGTCGATTATGTAGACCATAAATCGGACGTAAAGCGCGAAACACATTTCGAACCGAACACTAATTTTGGTAATAAAATTCAATGATTTGCAAGCGTTGCTCGTTAGTAAGTCTATTCACGATGAAATGTCAAAGCATACTGAGCATCTTTTTCCTTGACACCATGTCTGAAATCCCGCGTGATCTGTCAAATACCAATGCATGAAAATTCTAACCTCAAAAAAATCACCCTGTATAACACATCTAAAAGGTCTGATCACAAGGGAAAAGCTAAAATGGGTTCTCAAGAGCTTCGAACTATTTAAACCTGCAGGACCAGGTAGAATTATAATAAACAACAAAAAGCTTCAGACATATTTTTACCAGCTGTTTTTTACCAGCTGTCTGTATCTGGTCCATATTTCCTCGGCATAGAGAGAAGTTAAAGTTGTTTTTATACCCAAAGCTGTTATTTGCTCGCAAGTCAATCCTAAGGTTCTCCGATCTAAGTATAAGACTATCATCATTCGCACCATCGAATAATCCCTCCATCATAAAGAGTTTACAGAGAAGTTAAAGTTGTTTTTATACCCAAAGCAGGTTAATCGTCGCGAGTCAATTCTAAGTATCTACCACCTATATTATAAATTTTAACTTCCCATAGGAAGTTATTGTAATGGGTCCGATTTGTCAAATTAAAAATGTTGACATTTCTCGACGTTTCAAGGACCCTAGAGTCGAAATAAAAGATTTTTAGAAAGATGTCTGTGCATGCGATTGTACGTACGTCCGTACATTCGCTAAGTTTTATTCGTCGTCCATAGTTCAAGAACCAGAAGAGATATCGATTTCAAATAAAATTTGTTATACAGATAATAAGGCAGAAAGGTCTCTCAAGAAAATTACGTAGGTGGTTTTTTTACCACAGCAATTTGAAAAAAAAGGTGAAAATTCTGGGTAACCCTAAATAATTTACGAACCAAAAACGCTAGAGACTTGAATTAAATTTTATATAATATATTGTAACGTGATATCAAAGTAGAATATTTTTTGAAAAAAAAACCATTTTAAAAAAATTGTTACCTCCAAAATTTTACGGCTTACATATAATTTCGACTCGAAAACAATTTTGTGCAACGAAGAATAATGTTCTTGACATCTGATAAAATGTTGAGAAAAATCGAATTGACAGTTTTCTTACAAAAATAAAAACCTAAAGAAAAATTTATAAAAGTTGGTAAAAATTGATTTTCGACTCAAATATCTTTTCAAAACTTTGAGATATTGACTTTAATTTACTTTTATCTTTAAAAAAATATTGTTGTCAACATTCAGTAAAATTTTGAAAAAAATCGAATTGATAGTTTTTTTTACAAAAAATTTAAAACCGAAAAAAAAAATTAACAGAAGTTGGTGAAAAATTTTTTTCGACTTAAATATCTTTTCAAAAATTTGAGATAATAGCTTCTTACTAAATTTTACTTATAAAAAATATTGTTTTCAACATTAGGACATATTTTTAGAAAAATCGAATTGACAGTTGTTTTTACAAAAAATAAAAACCTAAAAAAAATGTATAAAAGTTGGTAATAATTGATTTTCGACTCAAATATCTTTTTAAAAACTCTAGATATTGGCTTTAAACTGCTTTTTTCTTTCAAAAAATATTGTTGTTAAGTTTAGTAAAATTTTGAAAAAAATCGAATTGACAGTTTTTGTACAAAAAATTAAAAGCCTACAAAATATTTAACAAAAGTTTTTAAAAATTGATTTTCGACTCAAATATCTTTTCAAAAATTGTAGATATTGGCTTTAAACTATTTTTATCTTTAAAAAATTGACTCAAATATCTTTTCAAAAATTTGAAATATTGGCTTCAAACTTATTTTATTTCACTGAAAATATTGTTTCGATATTCAGTAATTTTTATATAAAAATCCAACAGTCCGTTTTTTCATAAAAAATAAAATCTACAAAAAATAGTACGATAAGATTTCTATCTTCGTCTTAACATTCCTCCTGTTAAGGTTAATCGGTGGAAACAGCGTTGCACAATGCACACCTTAGTACGCACCTTCGAATATTCCCTCCATCATAGAAACAACTGCCTATGCGACTGGCGTTGCTAAAGCGGTTTCAGGAAAGCATCTTAACACCTTAAAATAACTCTTTCAAAATGCCTTAGACAAACTAATACTTTGAGTTGATTGTTGTGGACTGGGTGTTAACCATACAAAACCTATTAAGTCTACGATACATTAAAGGTACTTAGTTTCAGATGCAAAACTAAATTGGCAACGCAATCTACAAGAAAAAATCAAAAAAGCTACTGTAGCTCATATTTCTTTCAAAAAAGCTATTGGTAATAAATGGGGCCTACAAACCATAATCACGCATTGGCTGTACACATCGGTCATCAGACCGATTTTTATAAACGGTGTGTAGAGAAAGTTATAAACCGCTACAAAATAAATAAAGCCCAACGCTCAGCTTGCCTATATATAAGCGGATCGCTCCTCAAGCCCACATCTACAGCAGAGGACATCCTACCCTACTTAACGCCTCTTGACATATTTAGCAAACAAATAATTGCAAGTTCTGCTATTCGCCTCAAAGCTTCGTCGCAGTGCATTCACATCAACAATGGCCACTCCGTAATTCTTAGGTATTTAGAATCAATTCCAATCCACAAAGACTTCAGTATCCCCCAAATGCAGTTCGTCGGAATCTTCTAGATTTCTATACCTTGAAGCTCGCCACCGAGATAGGCGTATTCTAGATTTACTTTTTTAAAAGATCTTTGGATGAGCAAGAGCAGTGACGTGCGGCAGTCCATTTGACTGGGTAGACACAAATTTTGATTCATTATTTCGCATTGTAATAATGAATTAATAGTTATCTTGTCTTCTATAGGTAGCATTGAAAACTTTACATTTGTATCATTTGAGAAATACTCAAAAATATCATCATTTCCTGAAAAATCCATTTTACAAATATGTATCGATTTACGCAATACAAGTTGGCAATCTCAATTATTATTAAATTTACAACCTTAACTTGTCCTGTCAGAGTTCAATATCAGAATGAAATGAAAATAATTTAATTCACATGTAAGACGCAACCTCTTCCGACAGAGCTCAATATCGATAATTCGATTTTTTTTCAAAAACAAACCGATAGATTTTTTAAATTCATGCTAAAATATTTGTTCTTAGTTTAGCTTCTTTCAATATAAAAATATATAAAGGCTATCCCATCCCAGCTAAAACCGTTATTTTGTTTTTAAGTTTTCTCAAGAACTTAACTTTTATTTTCTGCCAAAAATATCATTGGTTTTTATTTTTAATTTAAAAACAAATATTATTTTTTTCGAAATTTAATTTCTTGAAAATGGGTTATCATTTTTTACAAAATTGAAATGCCAGTCGTCTAATAATAAGTTCAAAATTATATTCCAAAAATATTTTTAAACTAAAATTCAATAACTATTTTCAAACGCAAGTTTAAAAAAATTGTATTTTTTCTTGAGAAATCAAATGGCATTTACATTTTTGAAAACAATTTTTTTTGCAGGTACATTTTAATCTAATACAGGAAATAGTTTTAGACAGACATTTTTGAATACATGAGCGAGTTCATGCGAACCAGTCGTGCATTTTTTTTAAGTTATGCCCTAGTCTTATTTTGGATTTGATTGTTTGTTTTCAATATCAAAAGATATTTTCAAGTTGTCTAAAAACAAAGATAAAAGGTTTGTTGATGTACTAAAATTGTATTACGATTCCAATAACTATTTCTTGAAGAACTCGTCCTTTGCAATAAAAACATCCTAAAGTCATTTGATATGACCAACACTATCCCAATCTTTGCTTTTTCGTTGCTAACAAGCAAGATTTAATTTAAGAAATGTTACATTAACATCTTGAAGTATATGATATGAAGCCTTAAATAATTATTTTTTTTTTCTATTTTTTATTGAAATAATATAATTTAAAAATATGTAGAATAATTAAGAAAAAGTTAATTTTTGAAATCTACTTCCATTTTTCTCAATCTACTTCACTTTTTTCCTAAAATCTACTTCCACTTTTTTTTGAGAAGTGGTAACACTTGCCTGCTGCCGCTGCCGCTGCGTGCTGCGTTGATCACATTCACTATGCTGCTCCTATTAACTGACACTCGTTCTCTTCATGAAAAATTCGAATTAAGAATTTACTTTCAAAACAAACAAGCGATTAGACAGATTCACTTATGTCTACTAGCTTCCATACAAAATTAGTTTTTGGGAATGATAAGCTAACCTTTTCCCCTTCATATAACTTTAAAGGGAAACAAAGACACTGTCTTCGTCTTTACTCGAGTCGTGCAATTCGTACTTTCGGTATTCGGTATCGGTGTTCGTTCGGGAGGTTCGTTAATAGAAGTCAGTCATATATGTAGAGCCAAGCTATATCCATCATAGCATAGCATGATGTTGGTATATGTGAGGTAGTGATAAATATGAGTAGAAATAGGTGTGAATGTAGATTTTAGATACACATATAAATGGGTTAGACAAAAAATGACAAGAAGTAGGTACTATGGGATAGGAAATATTATTCTTAATGAAATCAAAATAGGAATTAGTATAATTAGGTACAAATTTTTGTTTTTTTCCATGCATATCATTTTGTATTTAGGTACTGTAGAGAGTAAAGTATTGTTTCAAATCTGAAGGGTAGACACTGTCTAAAACGTCTTATTGACGCACCGTCACTGAGCAAGAGGAGGAAACGCAAGACTTACCTAAGAGAATTCTTCTATAACGATATAAACGTTTCCAATCATATTAACGTAATCGTCCTATCACGTTTCGTAAGGGACTCAAACTGGCCCAAGTGTGTCCTGCTCCATCACGAACAGCCACTTTAACCTAACCTAACCTATAACCTTCTGATTGCTTGTATTAAAGGACAATCTGCCGTAAAATGGAAGATATTTTCAGATTCTCTTATCATAGATTACAGTTTCTCTGAAGATCTGCTCTATGAGGTATAAAACTCGGATTTAATAACTCGACCCTTGCTTGAAAATAGAGCTTTCCTCTTCGGATGAGTAGTAAGCATATTGAAATAACTTTCCATACATAGTAGTAGGCAGCTGATTTTTATAGCTTTTGTAAAACAGTCTATAGACTGATGATGATGCTCTAGTTAAGTGCTGGTCTTATGTTTGTTTGTACTTTGGCTATGATAATGAATGAATGTCCCTCCAATCGCAAACGTTTCTCTCACATATCATAAGTGTGATTTCATGCGATACCGCAAGTTTTATGAACTAAAAAAGAAAGCATTGGTACTTAATAATCTTAACGCATGCAGTCCATAAAATGTACACGTTTTGACAGTACTTTGTATTTCGAGGCAACACCAATATTTCGATTTGCGAAAAATATGATGAACCCATATCCTGCAATTGTAATCAATGTATTTGGAGTTGAAGCGAAAAGGGATTATCTGATAACAGTACCAAGTAATGCATAGAGAAGAACCTTTATGAGATCACCCGCAAAGATTACGCCCCCAGTAGAATATCAGCTACTTCATAAAATAGCAAGGCGAACAGAACAGGACTCAAAATGCATCCTTGTGGTACACCTGCAGACCATTCCGAAAACTTAGAACCGTCCCAAACAGCTTAACTTGACGACGACAAACATTTTATGTACAACGTTAAAAACTTTTTTGAAACTCAGATCGAT
Source organism: Eupeodes corollae (assembly GCF_945859685.1). NCBI lineage: Eukaryota > Metazoa > Arthropoda > Insecta > Diptera > Syrphidae > Eupeodes > Eupeodes corollae. Next base: position 279,365,673 of record NC_079147.1, read on the forward strand.
GCCTAAACAGTTTTAAAGTCCACCAAACCCACATTAAGCTTTTTATTCCCCCTGTCATATTTTCTAGCAATACTAGTCATAGCAAAAATATGATCTGTGGGTGAAATGTTGAGAAAATCTTTATCAGTGAATTGAGAATAGAAATTCCCCTATAGTTTTCAACTTGACAACAGCAAATATTACTGCTTTCGTAAAACTGGCTGGCACCCAAATATTACAACAGATCAAGTTAAACACAATCCAATCGGCTGAAATGCCATCACTCCCCTGATCTTTGTTGGTCTTCATAACTCGAAAAGTTTTCTCAAGTTCTCTAAGTGAAATTTGACAGTCAAGTTCAGACACAAGCATATCATTTAAAGTTTCTATATCATGATATAAAATTTTGAAACAGTATTGGAGAAATTTCAAAAATGGTTCATTTTCATAATCTTCATAATCTTCCGGGGTTTGTAATTAAAATTTAAATATCTATTTCTGAGGTTGTTCAAAATAAAACTAAGGTGCAAATTCAATTGAATTCAAAGCTTCTTTTACATTTCTATAGTTTAGATACATACATAGGTATTTTTCATGCTTAAAAAGAATGAAATATTATGTTTTGAATTGAATTTCTTTGAATTTTTTAAATTTGTTTAAAACTCAAATGCTATGGTAAGTTTGGTCTCTCCGGTTTCAGAAACTAACATCACCCATATAATAATCTTCCATATCGGTATAAGTCTAAAAGTATGTGCGGGAGAACAAAATGGTTTTGGTTCTTTATTTCATCACACTGCAAAAGACACCTACTTTATCATTTTGTCATATAAGATTTTCAAGTAATTTACATACGTCATAAGGGATTAGCATATCCTGATTTATTTTTATAAGGGCTCATTGTGAATAATTCACCATAAACTGTTCATTTTTTTTCCTTTTCCTTTTCCTTTTCTTGTTTTTGTTTTTCCTTTTTTATTCTGTTTTAGTTGTTGTTGTTATTTTATTTGTGTACGTCTTCAACCCGAACAAATGGGGTCATTTAATTGTGCCGAGTCAGCAGGACGTCAGGAAAATAAAATTCTAGCGTAAACTCTTCCCATATAACATACATACACCCAAGAACGATGAAAAAAGAAAAACTTGAAAAAAAAAATAAAAGAAATGAAAATGGAATTTCATTTTGTATGCATGTATCCTGAAATTTGAAATATGTAGGTACCGTTATTATATGAAATCTTGTGGGTTGTTTGTATGCGATTTGAGAGAGGCAACATCATCGGGATTAACACATTGTGTAAGGGTATGTTTTTTAAAAACAAAACTGCTGACTGACCTATATTTTACAAACAAAAATAAGTAAACATATATTATTCGTATATGTAAAATGTGAGTAAATTCAGAATGAAAAAATATATCAATCCTCTTTTAGACAACTTAAAAAAACAAAACTATTCATTACAATATGAGATGAATACCAAGCAGATATCAAAAATACTTTATTTCGGTATGTTAGGCTACCTTTAAGTAATTTACTCAGGATTTTAATACACTTGGAATGATTTAAATGTAAATCCAACCAGGTATGTATGTTTTCAAAATAAATCAAAAAGGTCTTGTATGAGATAAAAATACCTTTATTTTAGATTTCATGTTGTGTTAAGTTCATTAATAGATAATTTAAATAATTTTCGGTTAATATTGTGAAAACAAATTTCTTGAATTGCTTATCGGAACAGGTTGTTATCTTAACCTTACTTTAAAAATGTGTTCTACAAATAGGACTATTTTTAATATGCTTAAAAAAAACTCGAGATTTTAAGTAGGGCCAATAGTTTTTTTATGTCTTTCTGTATCTTCCCAAACAGCATGCAAGTTCACCAAACACCCCAAGCTGCTGAAGGCTTACCCTTGCAAATTGATTTTTTAGCTGGAAAAAATAAGGGAATCTACCGTGCAACCATAATGAAAAAAATCTTTTCTTTAAATTTTTTTCCCAATGATACATAAATTCAACAACAACAAATTAGGTATTCTAATGCATAGCAAGAATCAAGTTTTAGCAAGTTTTATCGCAATTTTCCCGTAGTCAATATTTGTTTTTTTTTTTCGAAATACTAAACAGTTAGTGAAAGTCTTATAAATCTGCAAGGCAGATATTACCGCCAGCCACGAATTGCTTTGGGATGGACCGAGTGAACGCAAGTTTAAAATTAGCTATGTAAACTACGGCGACTGCGATCGGGAACAAAGGCATATACTATTTGGGTGTGGATTTGTTGTTAGAATTAGAGGCAGAGAAAAAGTCTTGAACTTTAACAGTGTGAACGAGCGCATCACGACAATCCGCATCAAGTCTAAACTCGCAAAATAATCCTCATATGTGCGCTTTTCATAAACAGAAGAGAAAGATGAAAACACCAAAGAAATATTTTTTGAACTCTTGGGCAAGACATATGAGTAGTCTGGCTCAGGAAGAGAAGACACCTTTGGTGGGACAATCGAGATACATAGGCTGCACGACACCACCTCCGACAAAGGATTCAGGCTGATCGATTTCGCTACGGGACGAGACATTCTGGTAGATAGTACTTAGTTCACACATCTTAAAATCCACAGAAGGACAAGGAAATCTCCCCTGATTATGTATGCAGGGTGTCAGAACATTCCGAGGGGCCAACATTGACTCGGACCACATACAACGAGATACTGCTACCTTTATCCGGATCCAAGCCAAAACAAGAAAATACTCTTAGAAGATTCGACTTTAGACTGCTAAAATTGCAAAAGATATTGCCATGCCATTTAACGATGGAGTTTCTAACAATCATTTTAAGAAGTTATATGCTGCCTGCAGTAAGCATTGAAAACCTATGGCAACATTATTATGCCGCAATCAGTGATGCCACCTTTGTAGAGATAGGTTTCACTCGGCCACCATAGCGAAACCCCTGGTTTGACGACACGCTCTTGCAAGCACACGAAGCTAAGCAACATGCACACAAAACGGCGCTGCACATAAGGACAAGAGATGCTAGTAAACTCTACGAGCAAAAGAGAAGAAATTAACACCGACTTTTTAGATAGAAATAATGAAAGCGTAAGAAGAGGGTGATCGAAGAGATTGGGGGATGTCTCAACAGGAATGAGTATCGTAAATTTTACCAAAAGTTAAAAAAAACCTCTTAAGGGTATCAGCCACGAACCGAGGCATGTAAAGACGATCAGGGGAACATCGTAGTGGAACCGCAGTCTATTTTGAGGATATCAAAAGACAACTTCTCTAAATTATAAACCGGTGATAACAAATTGAATTCCGATGTGAGGAAAATATCACAACTGAACCTAGGCGACGCAGAACAACAATTATGCCTTCCCGCCCTAGACGAAATGAAGATAGCTATATCGAATCTGAAGTCCAACAAAGTTACTGAAGCTGATTGCATCGTTAAAGCGAGATACATCCCCCTTGCCCTTATCTCGAACATCTCGATATTCTCGGTATGTGTATCACCAACCACCATTTGTGGAATGATCACAAACGCAATGTCGCCCAAAATGCCGCAAGATATTTGGGTTTTCTAAGACGATGCAAGAAGTTTTTCTCCCTCTCTATACTGGCTATTATCTACAAAACTTATATACATACGTCATATCTGGGCTGGTTCACCTGCAACTTACTTAAGCCTCTTGGACAGAATTGAAAGGAGAAAATAAAAATGAATCAATGATAACATCATTGTTTCAGATCTATTTTTAATTATTAGAATTAGATCGCTTAGACTATACCATCAAATGGTAGATGGTCACAGAGTACCACCTGCCTAGCAACCAAGCAAATATCGCCAAGCATAATCTTAAAACGGTCAAAAGGCTTGATATTAGTGAGCAGACAAAGTATAAGCTCTACACGGTTTTCTTACCGTTATTTTAAACAATTCAACCATAATACTCGCGCTTCTAGGAAAGCTCATCAATATACCCTCGAGCCCACCTTCGGTAGTAATGTCATAGTACAGAGAATCGTTTGTTAGCCGTACTACGCGAATGTAGAATGCCACCACACTCTGTTTTTCCCAGCTATTGCAGTAATCAGTAATTCAAAACCAATGTGCACCGACACCTCCTTTCAATCTCTCTTTCCTCTTCCTAGTGCTCACACAGTGTCTTTACATAATAAGGGTAGTAATATCCCCTTAAGTGTGCTTTTATTAAAAAAAAAAAATATATTTAAAGCAGTTGGAGATGACTTGACTCATTTGAAAAATAAAGCCAGAAGAATATTCGATTCGTGGAATCTCAGCAGAGTTTGCCAAATTCTCAAGAAAAGAGACCCTCTGAAATGCGCCAGCTACAGAGGAATTAGTCTCCTGAACATCACATATACCTAATATAAACGTGTGAAACTGGTCGTCAACAATCTGATGGACAAGTCGATGCACTGTCATGCAACTTCCTTAACATCGTTCTGAAACGAGTTTTGCAAAACTCAACCGTCAACACTAGAGGCACAATCTTCCAAAGATTCATCCAATAACACGGATATGCCGACAATATTGACGTAGTTGGAAGATCAAGTCGTATTGTCAGTGATGCATTGCGATGGAAGCAGAGACATGGGTTTCATTGTTAATGAGGTCAAGACCACGTATATGCTGTCATCAAAAAAGGACATTGAACGACGACATGTCTTGGACAAAACCTCAACATAACTTTGAGGCATTTAAGGACTCAAATTATCATTAGTATGTGAGAAAAATTTGTATGGCCAAGTAGAAGATAAGGTACATGACAATGCTCCACAATACTTTGATAATTGGTTAAGTTATTTGAGATTAACTACCGCAAATATGCGAATAGGACAAGAGCAGCCTTTACTCTTGTGGAAATTTTGCTGAAACAATTTTTTAATTTTTATTGATTTATTTTTAAATTCTCGTTTTTTCAACTAATTTTGTAAACTAAAGAAAATGTCACTCCTCATAGTATAAAACATTTTTGAACGCAATATTAGTTTTTTTTTGTCAACAAAAGTTAGAGTTACAAAGTAACTGTCGTAGTTTTTTTATTTATACAAAAAACTTTGCAGATTTTATTTCTTTCAAACTATTAATGCTTTTTACATATTTAGCCCCTTAAACCATTTTATTATAGGTTAATTTCCATAAAAAATTAAATTATTAAAATTGTTTAGTAACACATGAATCTTTATACTGACTTAAGGCATTAATGGTATGATACAATTTATTGTGAGCTATCAAGAAATTGACATTAACGATACCATTTATTTTGACACTAAGATTTTTTGGAGGCTTTATATTTAAATTGGTTAGTTTAACATTTGAAAATGTTTATGTAAACAAACATTTTTTTTAAGAAACCACATCAATAATTTTAAATATTTTTGTTGATTCTTTAAATAAATCCATAATCTATAACATTTTTTTCAAATAAAACAACAGTGTTTCATTGTTGAAAAAATTGTACCTCTTTTACTGGTACTTGTAGGGAATTGACAAATCCTCTAAGAGTAATTCTTGGCATGAAAAGTGCTTTCTCAAATCAGACGTTCAGATTCCTAGGTCCCCTCCATCCGTATAATGACTCGCATAGGAATGGTTGACTGTTGTAACTAGATCCTGGTTCTCTACGCACTGTGGCGCCAGATAATTTTTTTATTTATCTCAGTTAGAAGTTCTGGTTTATTAATTATATTTATTTTATCAACATTATATTTGTATAACATTAATATTTTAACAATTAGGATACTGTAAAATCTATTGAATCCAAAGGGAACTTAAACTTTGATTCGAGCTGTAAATAGGTTATTAGGATCAGAGAGTGACTTTTCGTTGTTATAAATATAACCCCTTAAGGACAACCGAAATAAGATCAAACAACATGGAAAGACCTGCAACGGTCATATTCGATAATCTTAATTGTTGCATGACCAGAAATTACGGCAAAAAATACTAAAATGTCTAAAAGGTAAACTCAATTGAGAAAACCAAACTATTTGCAGCACAGTTTGCTGTTAATTCGATGCTGCCAGAGAATCTCATGAATCATCATGTTGTTGAAAGTTTAAGCAATTTTATGGGACGAATATTCTTTCGCACTCATGCAGTTGCTAGAATAGATTATAACTAATTTTCTAACCATTTAATACAAGTTTTATGTGATGCTTTAAAATCTGTTAGTTTCATTAAATAAATGCTCGTATTCCTTACGGATCCGTTTTGTCTCCGACTCTATTCCTCATATTTATAAAAGATCTCTTGTCTGCCGTTTCTAGTTTTGTTTTGATAATGACAGCACCTTCAGCTTTTCATATTTATTTTTGGATTCACCACCTTTTAGGTTGGATGTGGAACGTCAGTGTCAGCGGATGATAAGCTCGATTTTAACAGCATTTTCCAATGGGGAATTATTAACGGTGTATAATTTAATGCTTCAAAAACTTAATGCTGTTCCATGTCTTTAAAGCGTAATCCACACTAGATTCCGCTAATGAGTGGAACTTTCATCCAGTAAAACTAATCAACTTTCAGTTTTTGGAATATGTATCACATCTTATGGAATGATCATATACGAATTTGACAATGACAAAGATGCTATTAGGTACTTAGGATTTTTATGAATGTTCAAGGCTGTAAATTACAAGGCCATCATTCGTCCAAAACTTGAATTCCTCGCATAATTTTTACATTTAAACAAGTTTAAGTCGTTTAAATACGATTCAAGAAAGGGCTTTAAAAACGATAGGAGATAAAACTATAACTATATGTTTCATGACGTTCGTTATTTTACATATATTAAAAAAAAATGTTCAGACGAATTAGCCAGCTGCATTCCACCCTCAAAGAATTCAGCCGAAATACTCGCACTTCCAGTAATGCTCATCAGTTTACCCTTGAGCTTAATTTCGGAAGTACTGTCAAGTATAGAGATTCTTTTTTTAAACAATCATCAAGAATGTAAAATGCTTTCCCGAACTCAGTTTTTCGATTTTAAAATCCTTAAGTAAATTTGTATACTTAAAGCATTCACTAGAGCATAATTTTTTAATCATGAATGCAAAACAAATATGTTTGATAAATTGACACTCACTTCAAGGATATGTAGATGTCTTAATTATAAATATTCTATAAAGTGGAAAAACGTTTTTGTTTTCATCTTAAATACAAATTAATAAACGAAATATTTTAAAACTCAAGCTGAACAATAATAATATCAATATTTGATAAGGGCGCCTAAATTCAAAACTTTTTTTTTTATTTCTAAAAAAAGCTTTTTTCGTACCTCATAAACTTAAAAATACTTGAAAGTAAAAAATTCTTTAACAAAAAATAAGATTCATCTCAATATTCATTGAATATGTGTCCACCTTTCCGATGAAAACACTAAATATATGTTGAATGAATTTTGTAACTCTTGTGCTTCTATTATTAAATTCTTAAAACTAAAATTATTTCCATAAAATTGTTTACAATATTTTCCAACATACGAATTTTATGAAATTCCTATTCAATTCTTTTAGTTTTCAGTATTTAATCATTTTTGAATTTTTGTATAACTTTGAATTATTTGTATTTTATGAATAAAATGAAAATTTATCTTATGTTATTCATACTATAAAAAGAATCCTTTTTTGAACTTTCTGAAATGCTTTTAAAATCAGAAGAAAAATCGAAATATTTGTGAATAATGCCCGAAGCTCCCCTAAACTCTGTTCCTTAGAACATTGTTAACAATAAAAATCTTTTTTCTCACCCAATTTAAAAATGAACAAGTGTACTGTCATTAAGAAGCTCACACAAAATCTGTTTCTCTGTTATCCATTTATCACCTTCAATTAGCGCTTGAGAGAAAAGCAGAGAGAATTAAGAAATTTAATTCAATAAAATCCCCCGCCATCAGTTATATCGTTACCTCATTTAGATCTCTGATGTCGAAATTGGACTCGTTTTTTTGATTGCCTCTTTCACCACTTCCATGGCACCTCGGTACTTCAAATGTATTTTCGTTGTTTTGAGGCAAAAATTAGCAAGAGAATTCTTTGAGCAATTAAAAAGTATTTATGTTCAGCAAGTTGAAAATGTATCAAACTTTCAGATGCTTTATGCATCTAATAACCAATTTACTCGAAATATTCAAATCCCAAAGTTGTCAGATTCATATTGTCTAATGCCGGTCAAATTACCCACGTTTGAGACAGAATATACGAGCTTCCAGAATCCAGCAGCGAGCATTGTTGTTGCTATTTGTGCCGTTCTTTATAGGAGTATCTCCGTTCTGAAGTCTGACAGGTTCTTCTTCTTTATTTGAAAACAACGATTCGGTGGAGAGCAATATTTATGACTACCACTCGAAGCGTTACTGATTTCCCTAGAGAAATAACTCAACCAAACATGAGTACAACGTAAAATCTGTTTACATTGTGGCTCATGAACAGCAACACTCCAATTCCACTCGGGAACACAGACACACCAACTCACCGAGACACACAGCCCCGCAGATCGAAGAAGAAACCGAAACCGAATCCTAAAACGGCTACAATACGGTACCACCTAACCTATAGTCCTGGCTGCTGCCATACTTCCCCAAGTGAAAAATATGTATTTCCACCCTTTTTCTATTTTCTATTTTTTTTGCTTTTTATTCCTGTGTGCTGGATTTGTTATCGAACCCAACAACAACTGTTATAGGTCAACGATTGGAATCCTGTAACAAGGATAACCTATGCCAACGGAAACAGGTCTTAACCATAAATTTTCCAGATGATTTATTCCCTGCCGATGTCGGCGGCCGGGCGTCCAGTTGCTAGTTGTATTGTTAGAAGGACTCGTGTATAGTTGTTGTGTTGGCGGGGTGGTAGTTTAAGGGACATAGGGAAAGTTGATTCCAGAGAGTGTAGACTCTACAGTGTACTGTACTAGAAGTAGTGTGGTTAAGGTCCTTTTCAAAAATAACGCTCAGAAAATATTCTCGTCGGTCGTTTTTATATAGTTTGGTAGCCGTCGTCATCGTCGTCTTCGTAGCGCACAAGTGCGCCGCTTCTCGATGTTGATGTTGAAATCGAAGTCGATGTCGATGGAGGAAAATTCAAGAATCCCACAGGGATTCCCAGAACACTCTCACACAAAACAATAACGAAGACAGCTTGCACGAAAAAGTTCATAGGAACAATTTTATGCGATGATCGTGATATAATTTTTATTGTGCAATTTTTCATGTATTAACAATCCCTATCGACCATATGCGACCAAAAATAACCTCCCAATAATTTTATGAGTATCAATTTCTAACGGAGGGTATATAATACCTCTCTGCTTGTCTCTTGTACCCGTTTATAGGCTAGCTTCGAGTGGCTATAGCGTGTTTGGGGTTTTTGTTTTTTTTTTTTTTTTTGGAGGTCGTTTGATATGCATCTATAGACTATGTGGATTGCGGATAGGGCGTCAGGTCCAGAGCACTATAGCACTAGGGCCAAAGACTGGTCGAACATTGTGTTCTTTTGGAAGTTAATGGATTAATGAACAAATTGAAATTGAACGAGTTTGTTGTAATTTGCAACTCACACCGACAAAAAAAAGAAACACAACATATTCGACGTAGAAAATAGGGACAATCGTGTATCGTATGTTGGGTGAACGAAAGAGATAAAGGATTAAATTAAATTTCACATTTTGTTTAAGAATAATAGAGTATAACATTTAAGAAAGTTAATTTGTTGTAAATGAATTGAGAAAAGAACAATGGTTTATTTAAAAAGTAAGATACATTTTATATTCTCAATTTGATACAGGTACTTTTGAAAGTTCCTTAAATATTTTACTCAAAGGTAATGGAAGAAGTGAAAATCAATAGCAATTTTAACGACAAAATTCTTTTAAAGTCAGCTTTCTAATGATTAAAAATACTTCAAGCTGAATATAAGAAAAATATATATACCTGAATTGAACTTTTGGAATATTTTAATATATCAATCTCTGTAATGCTGAGGGCTATTTAATGATTAAAAATTCCTTGTACTTTTTCTCAGTTGTTTTATTTGTCAAGAACATGTTAAAACTTTGTAAATTTTCAACACAATGCACCTATATAAAAATATGATTTTTGTTTAAACACCAATACGTACATTTTTCTCAATTTTATTTTAAATATCAATGTAGATCAAAAGGGTGAAGAAAAATCCGAATCCTTTGAGAGTGACTAGGCACTAGTTCCACAGGACTGTTGACCCACTTAATTTATTTGATGTTTTGTTCTTTTATGTTCAGTTTAAATAAAATATGTTTCTTTTTAAATGTTGATAAGATAATAAAGATTAATTTGAAATTTCAAAAATTAGTGAAAATGTTAAAACCTTTGAGAACGTTAAAAAAAGTTTATTAAGTAGAAGAAAAATATTGATTTTTATGCTTAAGAAATCGGAAAGTATTTTTTCTAATAGCCCTTTCCATTTTTATTTGTCTTTATAGCAACTCTTATGGTTTTCAAGAAATAATGTTCAAAATATTTAAAAAAAAAACACGTCCTTTTAGCGTTGAATGTAAAAATTAAAGGACCATTAAAATAAGAAAACTAATTAAAGAAATATTCATTTTCAAATTTGTTCATACAAAAACAGTAAACATAATTTTATTCGAGTGTTAGTAAACAAAATTATAATAATGTAATAAAATTATATTATATTTGAGTTCATTTACACTGCGGGTCATAAGGTTATAAGCAGGATTTTTTGAGAAGTAAAATCGATATTTCTCCCGTTACATAATGGATTAAAAAAAATAACTATGGTTAATGAAAGGCTATTTTAGATTTTGTTGTTAACAAAGTAGTCTTTCATTAACTATAGTTGTTTTTTTCTAATCCACCATGTAACGGGAGAAATATTGATTTTACTTCTCAAAAAATCCTGCTTCTAACCTTTAGACCCGCAGTGCATATTCGCATAATATTTGAGTCAGCTTATTAGTAATATTTTTTGTATGATGAAACATTTTGTTTCAAATACGATTTTTGTTAAAGAAATTTAAGTAGCATTTTGTTGAATGTTTTTATTGCTTATAAACGGTGATTTTTTAAGAGCTTGAGAACTTAAAAAAAAAAAAACGCATAAAATTTGCAAAATCTCATCGATTCTTTATTTGAAACGTTAGATTGGTCCATGACATTTACTTTTTGAAGATAATTTCATTTAAATGTTGACAGCGGCTGCGTCTTAGGTGGTCCATTCGGAAAGTCCAATTTTGGGTAACTTTTTCGAGCATTTCGGCCGGAATAGCCCGAATTTCTTCGGAAATGTTGTCCAAAGCTGGAATAGTTGCTGGCTTATTTGTGTAGACTTTAGACTTGACGTAGCCCCACAAAAAATAGTCTAAAGGCGTCAAATCGCATGATCTTGGTGGCCAACTTACCGGTCCATTCCTTGAGATAAATTGTTCTCCGAAGTTTTCCCTCAAAATGGCCATAGAATCGCGAGCTGTGTGGCATGTAGCGCCATCTTGTTGAAACCACATGTCAACCAAGTTCAGTTCTTTCATTTTTGGCAACAAAAAGTTTGTTAGCATTGAACGATAGCGATCGCCATTCACCGTAACGTTGCGTCCAACAGCATCTTTGAAAAAATACGGTCCAATGATTCCACCAGCGTACAAACCACACCAAACAGTGCATTTTTCGAGATGCATGGGCAGTTCTTGAACGGCTTCTGGTTGCTCTTCACTCCAAATGCGGCAATTTTGCTTATTTACCTAGCCATTCAACCAGAAATGAGCCTCATCGCTGAACAAAATTTGTCGATAAAAAAGCGGATTATCTGCCAACTTTTCTAGGGCCCATTCACTGAAAATTCGACGTTGTGGCAGATCGTTTGGCTTCAGTTCTTGCACGAGCTGTATTTTATACGGTTTTACACCAAGATCTTTGCGTAAAATCTTTCATGTGGTCGAATAACACAAACCCAATTGCTGCGAACGGCGACGAATCGACATTTCACGGTCTTCAGCAACACTCTCAGAAACAGACGCAATATTCTCTTCTGTACGCACTGTACGCATTCGTGTGTTTGGTTTAATGTCCAATAAAGTAAACTGAGTGCGAAACTTGGTCACAATCGCATTAATTGTTTGCTCACTTGGTCGATTATGTAGACCATAAATCGGACGTAAAGCGCGAAACACATTTCGAACCGAACACTGATTTTGGTAATAAAATTCAATGATTTGCAAGCGTTGCTCGTTAGTAAGTCTATTCATGATGAAATGTCAAAGCATACTGAGTATCTTTCTCTTTGACACCATGTCTGAAATCCCGCGTGGTCTGTCAAATACTAATGCATGAAAATCCTAACCTCAAAAAAATCACCCTTTATAAGAAAACTAATATAAGAAATATTCATTTTTAAATTTGTTCATACAAAAACAGTAAACATAAATAATTGTAATAATGTAATAAAATTATATATTCGAGTTCATACATTTTTAACTGAGGTTAACTTTGAGCAGCGATAAAGTTTATTAAACTTGGAAAAACTCTTGATTGATTTACTTCCTTAAAACGTTGACAAAATATTCATAATAACATTTCGTGTGTGATAAATAATTTTAAATCAGTATTTGTTTATATTCGCATGATATTTGAGTCAGCTTATTAGTTATGATGAAACATTTTGTTTCAAATACGATTTTTGTTAATTAAATTTTTTAGTAGAAAATCAATTCTTACCAATTTAAGAAGAATTTTGTTGAATGATTTTATTTCTTATATAAAAAATATAGATTAAAATATTCTCTTCAACAAACTCTTCTTCTTTTTCTTGTTTTAAAATATAAAATACAGTTACTTCAATTTGTAAATTAATATTGGAATTTGGAAAAACGAAATATTTTGGGGGAATGTGAAGAAGGCTGGAAGTTTGATATTGAGTATACGCTACATTTCTTCCCTCCAGGGAAAAAATGTGTTTTTTTTTTGAGATTTAAAAAATAATTATTACAAAACTCTGCTCTCCAGTTTGCTTTAGCGAAATTTTTATTGTATGTCGTATGCTGGCTTTAGTCGATCTATAGATATTGTTTGATTTTTTTCCGTTTATGTCTAACACGAAGTATTTTCGTCATCTTCTTATTATTTTAAATGGACCTTCGCAAGGTTTTTCTAATCCTATTTTAACTCTATCGACTCTAACAAATTCAAAATTACACTTAAAAATGTCGTCGGGGACATCAGTCCGTGAGCTATTTTGATTTCTGAGATTTTGGACTAACGTTGTTGTATCCGTATTATCAGGTTCTTCGTTTTTAACAAAAAATTCTCTCGTTACTGTTAACGCTTGTCCATATACAAGATATGCTGGCGACGCGTTTAAATATTTTTTTTATAGGATGTTCGAATACCGAGAAGAACATAAGGAATATCGTCGCTTCAATTTTGTGTGTTCCCTCGAGATTTAAAAGAGTTTGCCGATGTACCCTCTCTATCATGCCGTTGCTTCGAGGGTGGTAACTTGTAACTACGAATCCTTTGACTTCCTAATAATCGTGATAATTCATCAAACAGTTTTGATTCAAATTGAACACCTCGACCCGTCGTTATTTCTAATGGACAACCAAAACGCCGTACATACCCTTTCTTCGGAAGCAGTACTTGATTTTAGCGGGTACGCCTCTGGCCATCTAGTTAGACGATCTTTTATAGTAAGAATGTACTGAAAACTATTCGAAGGGGGCAAAGGTCCTACTGAATCCATATGGAAGTGTTTGAACCTGCCTGAAGGTTCATCGACTTTACTAAGCGGGGACTTAATATGCTTGAACACTTTAGATTTTTGAAACCCAAGACAACTCTTAGCCCAAAATCCAATATTTATATTTAGACCAGGCAAAAAGTATCTGGATGCACAAAGATTTCTGCTGGCCCTAGTTCAAGGGTGTTAAACCTTATGCAGTTTTTAAAACGTGGGTTGTCTCATGTTTTTAGGTAAGTACGGACCGTACATACTCTGAGTTGAGTGTTAGAAATTGGAACCTGTTCCATTTTCCATTTACTCTTACCGATTTTTGAAAGTAGTTCTTTAAGCTCTTCATCATTTGGCTGCTAATTTGCGAGATATTTTACATCTACAATTGAAAGTGTTATACTGCAGCTTTCGCTTGGTCATAAAAAGTCACCAACAACGTTCGATTTGCCAGATATATAGCAAATATGATTCGTAAACTGAGCAATCAGTTCTTAATGCCTCGTTTGGCGAGGGCTGTAATCTGTTTTAGAGCTTAAGGCTGTCGTTAAGGGTTTGTGATCTGTATATACCACTTTGTCTAGACCTTCAATAAAATGTTTGAAATTTTGTATAGCTAGATATATGGCTAAAAGCTCTTTATCGAAAGTATTTGGTCACGGATACCTTAAGTTTGCTTTGAAAAGAATGCAGGGGGTGTCCAACATTTTGTACTAAAATCGAATTGCTGTAGGACTGCCCCCACTGCAATATTAGAAGAATCGGTTGTAAAGTTGAAATTTGAATTTTCCTTAGGATGAGCAAGAAGAGTAGCAGATGCTAATGCTAATTTGGCGTGCGCAAACCCAGTGTTTTTTTAGGTTTTTTGTCTTCGAATGTATAAAGATGTATATAAATTGGAGCTAGAAACTGTGCTAATCGGGGAACAAATCTGTTATAAAAATTATATGTTGTGAACCAGGGCCTAATGACTTACAACTCGCAACCATTCCTGTGTGCGAGTACTGTTGTCAGGAATGGAAGGGACTTACAATTTTAGGCTGAATCCGAACGATTTTATGTTATGTCAGGTACTTCTGATTGTAAAAATCATCTTGCAGCTTGGCTTGTCGTCAATGATCTATGATAATAAGATGAGTAATCATGAAAGTCCTCTGCCTTTCTGAACGTCTCACCGTATCAAGCTTAGCTTACCGTGATGATTTTTATTTTGATTGAGCTAATGGTTGACGATTATTAGCATGTATGTATATTATTTGAGCGTTTCTCCTTGGTCTTAGCAGTTTTTTAACTTCCCATAGGAAGTTATTGTAATGGGTCCGATTTGTCAAATTAAAAATTTTGATATTTCTCGACGTTTCAAGGTCCCTAGCGTGTGTGCGTACGTTCGTCCGTACGTTCGCGATGTTTTTTCATCGTCCATAGCTCAAGAACCAGAAGTAATATCGATTTCAAATAAATTTTGTTACACATATAATAAGGCAGAAAGATGCAGAAAGGGCTCTCAAGAAAATTACGCGGGTGGTTTTTTTTTACCATATAGCAGTTTGAAAATTTTGGTTAACCCTAAATATTTTACGAACCAAAAATGCTAGAGACTTGAATTAAATTTTATATAATATATTGTAACGTGATATCAAATAAATATATTTTTCAAAAAAATCCATTTAACGGTTTTTTTTATAAATCAAAAAAACTGAAAAAAAATTTGTCACCTATAAAATTTTACGACTAAAATATGATTTTACCTCCAAAACAATTTTGTGCAACGAAGAATAATGTTTTTGACATCTAATAAAATTTTGAGAGAAATCAAATTGACAGTTTTTTTATAAAAAATAAAAATCAAAAAAAAACATTACTCAAAGTTGGTAAAAATTGAGTATCGATTCAAATATTTCTTCAAAAACTTGAAATTTAGGCTTATTTTATCTTATAGGAAATATTGTTTTCAACATTCTGAAAAATGTTGATAAAAATCGAATTGACAGTCTATTTACAAAAAATAAAAACCTAAAAAATATTAATAAAAGTTTTTAAAAATTGATTTTCGACTCAAATATCTTTTTAAAAATTTGAAATATAGGCTTTACACTAATTTTTCCTTATAAGAAATAAAACTTTAAAAAAATAAAACAATATTAAAACTTAGTAAAAATTTACTTTCGACTTAAACAGCTTTTCAAAAATTAAAAATATTGGTTTCAAACTTATTTCATTTCACAGAAAACATTGTTTTCAATATTCAGTAATTTTTATATAAAAATCCAGCAGTGCGTTTTTTAGTAAAAAATCAAATCTACACAAAATAGTTCGCAAGTTTGGTAAGACTTGATACGAGTACATAAAGGAAAACTTTTAAGCAAGACAAATCGACAGACGGGATGGGAAGTTAGTAGTGTGGGTCGCATCCCGGCCTCTATTTTATTTTTGGTATTAATTGTAACAAATCGTAGGTATTCACCAATTGTCTCTTTATGAAATCATTTTTATATTTTTAATTGTTTCCCTTTTCTTCGTTTCGATTCCCCGTTTTGACATAGAAACAATTTTTACAAATAAGTATAACCCCAAAAACTTAAATGCTCAAACACATCGTTTAAAAATTTTAGTATTTTTTTTTGACCTACACATCTCGAAACATTTTCTGGCATTTTCTTCTAAAATTATGTAAAAGCTGTGTAGAGATTTGGTTCTCGCATTATACTAATTTTTCTCAACTCATATCTGCCAAAATTTGTCTCTGCACAAAATTTAGATTTGTCGGATTTTTTTGGAAATAGTGACTTTTTTTATCTAGTTTCCTTAACTTTTTACATTAACCAATCATCATTATCAACTTTAATGTACTTATAATTAATTTCCAGTCAAACACTTGGACGTATACGTACATTTTTATATCATTGATTTGTAGATTCACTTTTTGTTTATGGACGTTACCTAGCGTTGGTTAAAACTTTTTAAGCAACGTCTGTCAATTATGGTAATTATTTTAAATTTGAAACGCATTAAGATGCTCTTAATTTTTGTATTTTAAAAATTGAAAACCTTTTTTATGCATATAATATTTATTTAAACTCACGTATGAGTCAAACGAAGTTGCTTTAAAATGTGAAAGTGCTATATTTCTTTAATTTTTTTGATACACTTAAAACCGTTTATATTAATTTTGAAATTGGAGACTTATAAAAGATTAACGACAGCTGATAATTGTATCTGATTAAAAAAGCATGCAACAATACTTAGTGCAACACTTGATACTAACATGGCCGCAATAAGAGTTATGGAAACTAATCCGAATAGACTTCCAAATATTATGAAAAAAATATATAGAATTTACAAAACTCGCTTTTATAGGAAATCGAACTAGAAAGTAGAAAATAATTTTCTATATTTCCATTTAATAATTTATTCTGGTTTAGAAATACTAAAATGAAAATAAATGCCATTTTTTTTTTTTTAAATATTTATACATAAACTTGTAAAAATTAAATTTAAACCAATTTAAGAAACTAAACTTTTGAAAAAGTAGCAACAAAAAACACAAACAAATAAAAACATAAATTGTGATTTTTTTAAAGATACTCTAAATGACTGTCTTTATAATCGAATTTAATCTATGTAAGGTTATAATCAAATAAACACTGGAAAATCTGTCATTTGATAGTAATAAGATATTTTTACGAATCCAAAACATGCTCCATATCGAGTGAAAAGAAAATCGGTGTGAAATTATCTTAGAGCTAATTGCAACGCCATGGCAATATAACTCAGTAGAAAAGTTAAACATAAAAATACCCTCAGGAAAACGAAAAATACTCCAAAATAAAAATTAAAACAAAATTATTAAGGAATTACAAAAAAAACATCGTTTGTTGTGTGCAAAACAATAGAAAGACTAAAAAATTACAATACAGTAACGAAAAAAGAATTACAAATTATGTCAATTTATGTATGTGTTTGTGTGTTTGAACAGGACACTAAGGTAAATTATTATTCCGTTCTAAAGGATAGCTTTTTCCAACTCTTCACAGCTTACTTAATTATTTTTTATTAAGAGCAAAACTATATGAATTTTTTAATGCATCAACAATATAACCACAACAACCACTGACCGCAACTCTCTGCTTCCTGACAACTTAGCGAGTTGGTAAGTTGCAAAAAGTCGAGTTGCATAAGCTCATTTATATATTTTGTAGTTGTTTAATTTAAATTTTTTTTTATTTTCACATTTTAAACACACACAACTCCACTTTATAATATTATAGTATAGATAAGTAATTATGTAACGAGTAAAATAAAAAAGGAATTTTAAAGTGTTATTTTTTGAGAATTATATCAAAAATAATGAAGCCTTCATTTTGTTTGAGTTTTTGTAGAAGCTTGGAATAACTTAAATTGTATGCAAATCTTTCTATAAGGCATGAAAGTTAATTTAAATTTATTATTTTTGTAAGATTTCCGAGACATTTACAAGAAGGAAAAATTAAGAAACGGTAAGAGTATGAATATTTTAAAAAATCAAAACAAATTTGATTTATGTTTAGGTGTTTTATTTCTAAGAACTATGACAAAAAATATAAAGCACCAATTAAAAAAAAGTACTCCTAGAAGATCTATAGTGTTTTCAAATGAAAACAAAATTCATTTGGACAGTTATAACTTTAAAAATTAATATCTGCTTACATTTGACAACTCAAACTATGCCATCAATATTTACTATAAAAAGGCTGAAACGTTTGTAGTTTAAGTTTAAAGCTTACAGCTTTGTTAGAAAGATTTCCCTACCCGAATATTTCTCGAAGATTAATTGAAGAGATACATTTTTTCTTTGAGGTAATGTCAAGGGCGGATCCAGACTTATAATCAGGGGGGAAGTCACACACTTAACATATAGACACATTTATACTCACCGACTCACCGCTGGCAAAATTTATATTACATAATGTGCATCTTAACCTTACATTTACACATTTTAAGGGCTAAAGTGACAATTTTAGTTACAACATTATTTAAGGATACTGTTGTCTAGCAAAGTATGGTCTATATTTTAATTTTTGAAAGACTCATATAAAAAATATAAAAGCATTCAAACAGTTTACTAAATATGACATATTTTAGAGCTAAAACATAATAGTTTAGAGGGTTTTTGATGCGTTTTTTTCCGAAAATAATATATACTTTTCTTTTTTCTATAAATGCGAAGAAGGCTAAAAAAATTCAAAAACCCTGAAAATGAGAAATGGCTTTTTTGACGTAGTTTTTTCGAATTCAATTTTCGGAGTCTATTATTAACTTCCCATAGGAAGCTATTGTAATGGGTCCGATTTGTCAAATTGAAAATTTTGCCATTTCTCGACGTTTCAAGGTCCCTAGAGTCGAAATAAAAGATTTTTAGAAAGATGTCTGAGTCCGTACGTTCGCGACGTTTTTTTCGTCCTCCATAGCTCAAGAACCAGAAGGGATATCGATTTCAAATAAATGTTGTCATACAGATAATAAGGCAGAAAGATGCAGAAAGGGCTCTCAAGAAAATTGTGTGGGTGGTTTTTTTACCATAGCAGTTTGAAAAAAAAGGTGAAAATTTTGGTTAACCCTAAATATCTTACGAACAAAAAACGCTAGAGACTTATATTAAATTGTATATAATATATTGTAACTTGATATCAAACAGGTATATTTTTTGAAAAAAAAAATCAATATAACGGTTTTTTTTATAAATCAATAAAACTGAAACAAAAAATGTGTCACCTCCAAAATTTTACGACTGGAATATGATTTCATCTCTAAAACAATTTTGTGCAACGAAGAATAATGTATTTGAAATCTGATACAATTTTGAGAAAAATCTAATTGATAGTTTTTTTTTAAAGAAATAAAAATCGTAAAACTTGAAATTAAGGCTTCAAGCTTATTTAATCTTATAAGAAATATTGTTTTTAACATCAAGACAAATTTTGAGAAAAATCGAATTGACAGTCTTTTTACAAAAATTAAAAACCTAACAAAAAATGTATAAAAGTTGGTAAAAATTGATTTTCGACTCAAATATCTCTTCAATTTTAAATGTTGGCTTCAAACTTATTTTATCTTATAAGAAATATTGTTTTCAGCATTTGGTAAAGATTTTAAAAAATTCAAATGGACAGTTTTTTTACAAAAAATTAAAATAAAAAAAAAAACAATACTAAAACTTGGTAAAAATTTACTTTCGGCTCAAATAGTTTTTCAAAAATTAAAAATATTGGCTTCAAACTTATTTTATTTCACAGAAAATATTGTTTTCGATATTCAGTAATTTTTATATAAAAAACCAACAGTCCGTTTTTTCATAAAAAATAAAATTTACAAAAAATAGTACGCAAATTTGGTAAAAATTGATACGAGTACATAAAGACAAAGTTTTAAGCAAGATAAACCGACAGACGGGATGGGAAGTTATCAGTGTGGGTCGCATCCCAGCCTCTTTTTATTATCGCTATCCTTCTGCTTACTCTTAGATGCTATAAAATATTTTGATCTTAAATAAGTCAACAAAACGTACAATTTGTAAAGAGGAAAATGTTTGGGTTTTAAATTTAAGTAAATAGGTGCATTTAAGTTCATAATTTCTCTTTAAATTAAATAAAATCAAATTAAGGTCAGCAAATAAGTTTTGAAGAAACTTTTTTCAATTAACCATTACCATTAAGTGCCACTTTTGCTGTTTTTGGAACATTTATATTATTGAAATTAGTGTTTAAATCTCAGTTTAAGGTCATCTAAAGCTAATTTTATTCAAAAAGAAGATTTATTTAATTTTTAAGATCTTAAAAGTTTTTGTATACAACAGAAAATCAATTTTGAAAAAAATAAAATAAAAAGTCTTTTTATTATATTTTAAGATTTTAAAATGTATCTTCAAAACAAGCTTTTTCAAAAATTTAAATGTCATTTTATTTCCCAAAAAAACTTAAATTAACTTAATTTTTTTGAAAATCAATAGAGCCGGTTTTTAATTGGATTTCACATATCAAATTTAAATGTGTGTTTGAAAATCAAAAAAATATCAATGACATTTTTTGAGAAACCTTAAAAGCAATAGAGGGTACTTTTCTGGATCAATGCCAACATTTATCTTGGAGAAAGAACCAAATTAAATAAATTTAGAATGTTTTAAAAAAATGATTGGATAATTTATGAAAAAAAAATCGAATTTTTCAATTTTTAACCAAAAAATGTTGTACGGGGACTGTTGTTATTTTTCATATTCAAAAATGAAAAAAAACGTCCTACGCTAATCGGCATAAAACACAAGGCTTTGTGATGTAAGGGCCAGGACAGACAGACGGACGGAATCTGAGGACCAACTTTTTTCGACTTTTCTACCATCGCAATGTCATGAAACAAATTTTATGAAAATAATTTTAAGCATTACTAAAGTCTTTCCAAATTCTAAATAGCATGAAACAAAAATTTTGTTGACAACACAAAAATTTCGTTACTACAAATCTTTAGATGAAATCTATAATCTTACAACTTAACTTAATAAGCTTTATGGCACATATGACCCCCCCGCTGGATCGTCCATTGGTCAAAAGTTGATGAATTTGAGTTTTCGTTATTGGAAAAGGCCTGTATTTCCGATTTATTTCAAGTTTAATTAATTAAAAAAAAATTTAGTTTTCATATATGAAAAATAAAAAAGAGGCTGGGATGACACCCACACTGATAACTTCCCATCGCGTCTGTCGATTTGTCTTGCTTAAAAGTTTGTCTATATGTACTCGTATCAATTTTTACCAAATTTGTGTACTATTTTTTGTAGATTTTATTTTTTATGAAAAAACGGACTGTTAGATTTTTATATAAAAATTACTGAATATAGAAAACAATATTTTCTGTGAAATAAAATAAGTTTGAAGCCAATATTTTTAATTTTTGAAAAGCTATTTGAGTCAAAAGTATATTTTTACCTTGTTTTAGTATTGTTTTTTTTTTTTAGAGTTTTATTTTTTGTAAGAAAAACTGTCAATTTTTCAATATTTCTTATAAGATAAAATTAGTTTGAAGCCAATGTATCAAATTTTTGAAAAGATATTTGAGTCGAAAATCAATTTTTACCAACTTTGAGTAACGTTTTTTTTTTAGACATTCAGACAGTTCGGACATAGAGCATTACTTCTTTGGGATATTTAATATTATATAAGCAACAACCTCACATATCAAAATCTGTGAGCGTTCAGAATAGAAAAATGCACCGTTGCAAAATATTGACATTGCGTCAGAAGTTTGTTAGATACTGTCCTGGGTGGATTTGTTTTGGTTGAGACCCAGGTCCGTCACGGACTAAAGACAATAAATTGAAAAACATATTTTCATGTATGAAACGTGTATTCCCACATATTTTCTTTTGATTTTTTTCTTTGTTGAGTAATCAAACATTTTAAAATCAAAACTTTTTTACAAGAGCAGTCTCAGTAGGTTAACAGCTTTCCTTACCGCTCAAAAGAAGAAATTAATACAGATAATTTAACACATATCAAAAGTTGTAGTAACTTTACATTATTCATACAATTCTACCTGCTGTTCTAAAAAAACTTTTATGATAATTTTGACATTCGCAACATTTCGAGATATAAGGACATAACGTTTTTCGTTGAGAACTGTTTTGGTTTTCTAATCTTAATAAAATTGAATAAACTGATAAAACTAGAAAAATAATAGGTTTTTAACAATGTTACTTTCATTTCATTACAGTACATTTTACATTTTTTCAGAAGAAAAGCAGTTAACTCTTTCTTGAACAAAAATCTTATTAGTTTTTTGAATTTTTAAGAATACAATGAGGTACATTTTATTTTTATTTTGAAAAAAATGTTTTCTGTTCGCGTGTTTCCGATAAAGTTTTTTCATTAAACCAGTTGGGTCCCCTTGGTATGAAAATCATTTTTTCCTTTATTTTGTATTAATTTTCTCAACAAAAGCTACTTTTTCTTTTTTTTCTCGGTCGAAAAAGTCTTGCTTTTTGTCTGAAACTATTCGGATGTTGTTTGCTATAACAGCTGCATTGAATAAAGAATCTTCCTCTTAGCATTTCTTTTTAAAATAGAATCCATATTTGTTTCTTCAAAGCCATTTAACGCTTCCACGGAAATTGATTTTTTCATTCAATATGTCTTTTGTAACATTTTTAACGTTCAATTTTACTGGAAGCTTTTCTAATGATCGAAAATGGTTCTACATGTCAATTATAACTGTGTTTTGTTTGTTGGCACTTTTTATTATTTGTCGGTATTGCTTATCACTGTAAATGATTTCGTTTATTTGTAACTATTTTTAAATTCTTCCAAAATCCCTGGTCGCTGTCAAGATAAGTATGACCAACTTCAGGAAATTTGTGGTCAACCAGTTCAAAATTTTTCGTGAAAATAAGGAATTGTTATAGGCATAATAAAAACAGGTTTTTGTTTTGTCCAGGGCAAGAATAAGTCCATGCAATCAGATGTTTCCTCTTTTTTGCAATTTCACATTCTTGGAAGAATGTATAGAGTACACTTATTACGTCGGTGCTTCCTTTGTCTG
Organism: Eupeodes corollae; assembly: GCF_945859685.1. Classification (NCBI taxonomy): domain Eukaryota; kingdom Metazoa; phylum Arthropoda; class Insecta; order Diptera; family Syrphidae; genus Eupeodes; species Eupeodes corollae. The sequence continues at coordinate 279,388,960 of NC_079147.1, forward strand.
CAACATCTTCGGTCCAGATTAACATACGCGACAGGTCCAAATCGGAAGTAATTGCAAGCATTCCTATAGATTATAAAACCACATCTAACTAAAGTAAAATGCTCTAAACTTGACTTATTTTAATAAAGTCACAAATGGTTTGCTGGAGGTCAAAAGTAATATATAAGACGTTGCGCTCAGACCGAGATTTTTCGCAGTCAATTATTTGACTTAGGAATACGAACTTATGCTGAGTTTTTACCAGAGTTACAAATGTCACTTTTTGATATGAGGAAAGACAGAATGAATTTCGTGTTGAAAATTTGTCGGTAAAAATGTTGACTTACAAAATATTCGACATTTTTCTCTTGATCGGTACATTTTTCAATGTAAAGGAGTTAAGTTTCAAAAAGGAGTTAAGTGCTGTTAGTCCATTCTTCCACTCATATTACACAATTTTTAGTTGTTTTAAACCCTTTCATACGGAAAACTCGTAGCGCAATATAGATAAGACAGTAATTTAAGTTTTCGCAGGGCATCCTAATTTTTCAACAAAAAAAACACCGAAAATGTAAACGTAAATTCTTATTTCAAACGCTTCAATTACAACTTATCTTACTCCCATGTGCTTTAAATGCTTGATTATGTGATTATCATACAATTTTTGTAATTGCTTACTAAGACCTAAGACCCTAACAAAAAATTTCAATTTCTATACCTTCTAGATTTTGATAGGAGGATAAGTCGTTTCTGGAAAACGATTCAATCCATTTATACACATCATAATAAATGAAAATGTTGTTGAAGGTGCGTATTTTGAATGACTGAAATTAAGTCTCTCATTCCGCCTTCCCAATTATTGTAGCGTGTTCGAGGTGAAACTTTTGGCTATAAAAGTAGTCTTGTCCGGTCTTAAAGAAAACATGATGTCCGTATTCTCTTTGATAGTCACGCCGCGCCGCTATCAAACATTAGCATTCAATATGTACAAATTTTATAACAAATATCTCTGCCGAATATCTCTAATCGAACTGGCTCAAGAGACATTTACCTTTGCTGGATGCCAGGCCATAGAGACATCACAGAAAATTATAAGGCAGATGAACTTGCCACGAATATCATACCAATCGCTAACGATTTAAATGATCTTCATCATATTAACATAATCAGTCTAAAAAGTGTCGTAAGTGATTCAAACTAGTTTCATTGAGCTTAGAAGAAAACCTGAAGATTCATGTGGTATCACAATGGGCCATTAAACGGACCTAAATACCAAATTCATCACGGACAGCCACTGTAATTTTTGTCGAAAATTTCTTAGACAAAAATCCTATGAAGTTGAATCTTTTCCAACAAAAAAACCTTATCTAATAAACTCGTCTGGTTAAATTTCCCAAAGCATTGTCAAAGTGCAATACTCCACAACCATCACATAGCTTTCCGCGTACCTAGCTTATTGTGTTCCGATACAACTGACTCATTAATGTAAAACTTTATTATTTGTGTGGAAATTTAGACAATACATTTTAACTTATTTCATAACTTTTCATGAATTCCAATGAGGCAGGTTTCCAAAAAAAATAAAAAGTGGCTGCCTTTCATTGCGTTTTCTGAAAAATACCAAAGTTGCAGACTGAAAAATAATTTAAAAAAAAATAAGACGGAAAAAACCGAAATAAGGCAAATTCGGTGCCGCTACCACGTTTGCCAGTTACAGCAAATAGAAATAAGGAATAAAAATAAGAAACTCAAAAAAACGTATAAGAAAAGAAGAACACTATTGTTTCAGATCACGCGCATGCATCTGTTTTTGTTTTCAACTCCCATTTAGAAAATGTAATTATTTGTCTTATTTACATATCCCAGAAGCAGTATTCAGCAAACTTGAAAGCTTCAAACAAAAGGATTACATCCTTTGTCTTCAACTATACCTACGACTACGAGTACATACAATGTTTCCCATGAACTATACTCTACAACAGCGTTATCCTTTATACGGTATACGGGACTCTGATACTATACCGCGCGGTATAACCAAAGCAATTTAAGAAAACTTTTCCTAGTCGGAGTCGGTTCGCCTTCGCCGTATACTGAAAGACTGAGACTGACGAAGACAATATAATGATGACTTTTATTGACAAAGAATACACAAAACACACGCCAGGCTTTCTCTCTTGGGGCATTAGAATTTCATATATACAAAAGACTATATTCCTAGGGGTATTTGAGAATGACGAAAGAGTGAGAAGGGGATTGGGGAGAGGGAGGTGAGAGAGACACACAGGATTCGGTGATAAATTCGTTTTGGGGGCAAGGCGAGACAAGAAAAAGAAATCATCATAAAACTGCAGTAGGAATAATAAAAGTAAATAGTTTTTTGGAAAAGTGAGTCCTTGAATATAGGGGATGGGGTTGGGATTGGGTTTCGAGTTTCGAGTTGGTGTTGGGGTTGTATTTAGAGTCGGTTTGGGATGGGAGTACTGAGTAGCGACTGTGACTGTGCATGCGGTCGGAAACGTAGTCGTCGTCGTCGCCGTCGTCGTTTTCGTAGTCATCGTAGTCGTAGTGTGGATGTGGAAGAATACTCGAAGGAAAAAATATAAAGTGTGTGCATACAGGAAGGAAAGTGTTTGAGCATTAGCACGACAGCCACGACGACAGAGCAATGATATTTGTGTTTGCGAAGTGTGAACGAGAAGATTTAAGGATTTTTTTTCTGTTTTTGTTTTTATTTTTATTTTTTGTATTTATATACACAAATACATATATCTCCCATGAAGGCAGATAAGTAGCATTATTGTATGCATTGCATACCACCATCAACATCAACTATAGCTCTACTCTATAAGACATGTGCTGGACGAAAATAATATCCTTTAAGAGCTACATACATAAATAAATGCTTAGGATGGAAGAAGATAGAAAGCTTTTTGGGTGTAAACTAGATTTTTATTTAAATGACTGTGAAGGAAATTAATGTTGTGTGACCAGACAAAGAAATGCTTACGAATAGCTTTTCGAGAGGATTTTAGGTTTTGATATACTAGATAGGTATACAATAAGCAGGCGCTTAGGTTAATTGAAATATGCAAAGGGGTTGAGAATGTAAATGGGAACTATTTTTTATTTAGAACTTAACCGGCGAGAGGTAAGAGAACTCTATATTAATGGCATTCTCAAAGGTCAAATTCTATATTTCGTAAAGCCTTCTCCCAAAAAAGGGTATGTGTTATCAACATACATTCTAAGATTTAAGTTATTGCACAAAGAATGTATAAATGTTGTAATCAAAAACTAAGAAAGGGAGGAGAGTAATATACTTTACATTTCTACTTTTTTTTTTGCAAAAATATGTGTTACAAGAAATTCACTAGTTTTCGCCTAGTGAGTTCTTTCCAAAAATAATGCAAACATGTTTCCAAAATAAAAACATATCTCACAGTGCCTCAGGCCCTGAAAAATAATACAATTTCACCTGATATTTATTATAATAAACCAATGTGATTTAGAAAGCTCTTACCAATGATTTAAATTGAAACTAAAGATGTTTTTTAGCCTTTAAACCAGTTTGGTAAAATGTCTGTTGTTAATTCGTGAAACAAATCCTTCAAATAAATTTTAAAATATACTCCGCTGGTTAGTATCATTGTTTCTTCCTCTTGAGATAATATTGAAGTTCAAAGTTAAACTATGACACGAACTACTAATGCCTTTCGGCCCTAGGATCTACTTTAATTTAATTCAAATTTTATTTATTTTGTATCCATTAGAAAATTAAAAAAAAACTAATATCAGTATCCTTTTTATATTTACTTAAAAACTACTTACAATTAAGTCCTTAAATAAAACTTAAAGCTAACTTAAACTACCTATAAACTACTTAAAACTAGAACAACCACAGCAGCAAATCTAACTATCTAACATTTTCGTTTTTCATATTTTGTTGTCTTTTTATTTATTCCATGTTTTTTGTTAATGTTTTTTTTTGTTTTTGTATTTTTTTCTGTTTTGTATTTTTTTTTCTATTTCTTTTTGTGCCACCATGAATAGTAGAATAAGTAGAATAAAGGCATAGATCTTGCAATGTGACCTCGAACGAGTTTTATCACGAAATTGTCAATTCTGTTGATTCGAGCCCCGTTGTGTAGGACCTCGTTGGAATAGTAATGCACATAAGAAGATTCGGCTGTTCGATATAAGCCGCTACAGCGTCGTAAACACTGCCGCTCAGACACCCGAAACTTCTCCATCTGGTAAGGGGCAACGTTGAACCACACAGAACAACCATAAACGATCATTGGCCGTATGAGGGCCATGTAGCAAATAACCTTCACTCTGTGGTCAAGCCGACTGCTAAAAAACAGCCGTTTCGTCATACGTATCCTTCGTGGCCCTAGCCAACGGAGTCCGGAACAGAATTGTCTCTGACTTTTGGACATTTATTTTCAGTTTCCAGTCGTCGCAATATCGCTGAATCTTGTCGAAATCATGCTGCAAGAGGATTCTAATAACCTCAACCCTTCGGGCCGTTCTGTACGCAATAAGATCGTCGGCGTACGCAATTGCATTTGTAAGACTACCTATCAGATCGCTGGTGTAAGTGCTGAAGAGAATCGGCGAATTCACCGCTTCCTGTTGAAGACCATTTTTAATTGAGAATGTTGTGGTAGAAGTTAAATTGCCACTTTTGACAACAAACTTTCTACCGTTAAGCATATCATAAAGTATATAACAATGGCTTGCTTATGCCAAACGTGCTTAGGTTTAGGTAAAGACCCTCTAACCATACGGTGTCAAAGGCCTTTTCCAAATCAACCAGAAGACTTTAGACGCAGAATGAATTGTGCCATGACCCGCCTCGAACCAAAACTGTTTAGCCGGAATAATTTTGTTGTCTGCGGTCCACTTAGTCAGAGACCTATTAATGATCTTTTCAAAAACTGTGCTGATGCTCGGAAGAAGACTTATCGACCGAAGGTTTGACGGATTGGAGTTGTCCTTTCCCTTTTTCGGGAGAGGATGAACCACAGCGGTCTTCCAATGCACTTTATAATATGCATTATTCAGTGCATAATTGAAGAGCGTGGTGTAAATGTCAATTGCTTCCATCGGTAAATGTCTTGTCTTAGTACAACGTTGTGTATACCATCGACGCCTGCTGAGATTTTTTTTTATTGAATTGAAGATGAGCTGAAGCTCAACCTTCGTCACTAACAAGGGACTTGGTCCCGTTTGCTCGGCGATTATGGCATTTGCCAAGGAATCGTCATTGAACCGCATGAAACCGCGGTTCTCAGATCGCCATTGTGTGATATCATTACGGAGGTAAAAGTGATTAAGTAGGGCTCTGCTTTCCAGGTCGTTGTTGGGGCGAATGCTAACATTCACCTTGTACACTTGCTGGAACGCAGCTCGCACCGCCTCCACTTTTTCCTTCGGATCTTCAATTATGTAAAAGTCATCGTCAAAGATGGCTTCCTCTGGAACTATTTTCGCTGTCATGATTACGCCTCTGTTCTCTTCAGTTCTTTGGAGTTTAAGACACGGAAGGTCATTATCGTTTCATTTCCTGAATATCTTATTGATTTTGGGGAACATACGAGGGTCACTCGAATTAACTGACCGGATCTTGCGGTCCCAGTACTTGTTAATTGATAGCTTGTAGTTCTCCTTAATCAAAAGATTGACATTATTTATTGACAACTGACCGTGGCATGATGGTTAGTGCGTTGGACTGTAATGCAAGGGGTCTGGGTTCAATCCCTGCCTGTGCCACCTTAATTTTAATAAATTAATTTTCGCGGGTACTGCCTCTTGCGAGGAATTGACAAATCCTTCAAGAGTAATTTTTGTCATGAAAAAGTGCTTTCTCAAATTAGCCGTTCGGATTCGGCCTTAAATTGTAGGTCCCTTCCATTCCTGACAACAGTACTCGCACACAGGAATGGTTGAGAGTTGTAAGTCACTAGGCCCTGGTTCACAACGGACTGTTGCGCCACCCCATTTGATTTGAACCCACTCTGTCTGTAACTGTTAGTCTGGTGTCGTACAGCAAAAGATCCAGATAGGAGTCACTTCTTGGATACGACGGCTTTTCAGTAGCCAGCAGGTCGACGCCATATTCAACGCTATAAAGATTCATCAAATTAAAAACATGGTTACCTCTGGGATTATTATGTTGATTTCCCCAATCTTCATGTTTTGTGTTCAAATCACCGGCCAAGATAAAATAGTTTTCTTCCAAGCTCAGTTTCAGTTCCCTAAAAAGAATCTCGAGTTCTGAAGCAAAATAAGTAACCTGCGGAGCTCAAGCCGCATAAGCCGCAATCGTATACATTCGCTTCCCTTGAGTGAGAGAGATGCATACAACGCAAACCTCTTGCGTCTTGAGCTTTCGCAATTCATTGTTGTATATGACTTTATAATTAATACCTTATCGTATAAAGAGAGCGATACCGCCCCCTTGAGTGGAGTCGGGCCGGTCTCTTCTTACGATATTGTAATTTTTATGAGTCAATTTGTGTTTGTGGTTTAGCTTAGTTTCGCTAGCCATAAACACAAATGTAGTATTTCAAGAATTGGAGCATATTGGCTCTTCTATCAATCCTAATCAGTGAATTTACATTCACAGCTAGGACTTTAAGGCGCGTCTCCAACAGCGCGCCCATTATGGTCTAAATTGCGCCAGGCCAGGCAACAAAGAGTAAAGGTGATCTACCCTTTTGCCTTGCTCCTTTATCTGACTACAGTCCATCGTACTAACCATCATGCCACGGGTACTTCCAGCATTTTTATTGGGCTAATTTAAAAGATTATAACCTATGCATCCAATCGATGCATGAGAATGTCGTTTTTAATGAAAGTTTTAAATTTAAGGTTGAAAATTATTATATTCATTCTTTAAATGAGTCAAATAATTTGTTGAGTTAACCTTTGTTTGAGTTTTTTTCATAAATTATAAAAATTAACATTTTAAAAATATGAAAGGACATTCTCAGAATGATTTTATCTAACTTATCTATTAAAACTTTATTAAAAGACCCACCCCATCTCAGTTTTTGAGTGGTATTGAGGTCTGCTCGAATTTCATTAATTGCGTTTTGAATCCGCTTTCTTGTGGTTTATACTTTGTATAAGAAAGATTAAAGTCAGCATATACTCAGAAAACCTAGTTTAATATTTAAAACAGTTCTATTTGTCAAAACTAGAAACGATGTTTTCTCAAAACAACTTATTTTCGACCGATTTCAATGAAATTTTTTACACTTCCACTGTGAAGTATTAGCTTATAACTCAACCTGCAGCTTTGCAAAATTTTACCAAAAAAACATTTAAAACACAAGGTAAAAAATGTAACTTTTTGTTCTAAGGTGTATGCAATTACGAGTTTTCCTTTTTTGTTTTCTTCATTGGAACAGTCATTTTAATGTCATCCATCTTGTCAACAAAAACTATTTGCTTTTGTACTCAGTTATAATGAAAAAAAAATTACAAAAAAAAACAAAATATGGCAAGTTTTGCATTCCTAAAAAAAATCGAACTCGAAATATAAATGTGTACCTATGTTCGGGAAGCTTTTTTCGTCGTTCATATCTCAAGAAGAAGTGGAGATATCGACTTCAAATAAATGTTGTCATACAGATAATAATGCAAAAAGCACTATCAAAAAAGCTAGGATAACTTCCCATCCCTTCTGTTGATTTGTCTTGCTTAAAAGGTTTGTAGGTTTTCGTGTTTTGTTTAAAAGTTGTCAGTTGAATTATTCTAAAAAAAATTAAAAATGTTTGCATATGATGAAAGTTTGATTTCAAAATCTATTTTGGTTAACGAGATATTTCATCGAAAACCAATTTTTACCAATTTTAATAGCATTCCTTAAAAGGTTTTATTTCTGGTATAAACAAATACAAATTGGATGAATGAAATTAATTTGAAGCCAATATTTTCTAATATACACGAAATACCGATAACCGAACATTTTTTGCAGATTTTATTTTCTTATAAAAAAACGGACTTTTGGATTTTTATAAAAAAAACTACTGAATATCGAGAACAATATTTTCTGTGAAATAAAAAAAATTGAAGACAATATTTTTAAATTTTGTTTAGGTTTTTATTGTTTGTAAAGAACTGTCCATTAGATTTTTCTCAAAATCTTCCTGAATGTTGAAAACAATATTTTTTAAAAGATAAAAGTAGTTTAAAGCTAATATGTCAAATTTTTGAAAAGATATTTTAGTCGAAAATCAATTTTTACCAACTTTTATTAATTTTTGTTTAGGTTTTTAATTTTTTGTAAAAAAAAAACTATCTATTTGATTTTCCTCGAAATTTTCCCGAATGTTGAAAACAATATTTTTTAAAAAATAAAATTAGGTTGAAGCTATATAATCTCAAATTATTACAAAAGATATTTGAGTCGAAAATCAATTTTTACGAACTTATATTAATATTTTTGTTTAAGTTTTTATTTCTTGTTAAAAAGCTGTCAATTCTATTTTCTCAAGATTTGTCTTAATGTTAAATACAATATTTCTTATAAGTTTAAATTAATTGGAATCCATAATTTTAAAGTTTTTAAAAGATATCTATGTAAAAAATCTATGTTTACCAACTTTTGTTAAATTTTCTTTTCAGTTTTAATTTTTAGTAGAAAAGCTGTCAATTTGGTTTTTCTCAAAATCTCAGCAGATGTTAAAAACGTTTATTTACGTTGCACAAATTTTTTTTGGAGATGAAATCATTTTTTATTCGTAAAATTTTGAGGTGACAAAATTTTTATTTTCAGTTTATTTTAATTTATAAATAAACCGTTGATTATATTTTTTTCGAAAAATATACTGGTTTGGTATTATGTTACAGTACATAATATAAAATTTTGTTCAAGAGCCTAGCAACATTGGTTCGTGAGCTATTTAGGGTTAACCAAAATGTTCAACTTTTTTTTAAATAAAATTTTGAAACCAAAATTCAACTATTTAAAACAAAATACTCACCTCCAATATCTTACGAACAAAAACTATTTCATCTTACACAAAATGAAAACCTAACAAAAAACATGACTAAAAGTTGGTACACATTTTTTTTCTACTCAAAGATTTAAAAAAAAAAATAAGATATTGGCTTCAAACTAATTTCATCTTATAGAAGATATTGTGTTTGAAATTGAGGCATTTTTTTATAAAATTCCAACAGTCAGTTGCTTTTATAAATATTACGGTCTATAAGAAATAGTATTCAAAATTGGTAATAATTGATGTTCGATTCTCGATATCTCCTGAATTAAAGAAGTTTGCCTTTAAATTATTTATCTGAAACAAATTTTTTCAAAATTATTTAGAACCATTATTTTTCTTGTTTTTTCAAGAACTTATCTACGAGTTTCAATAATTTTTCTGATTAAGCTCTTATATTGTCTCAAAATATAATTATCAAATTGTTATTGTTTTATTTTTTATTTTTAATAAAATATTAAAAATTAAGTTTGTTAAATTTGATATCTAGAAAATTATTCCTTATTTGAATTCCTTGTTTACGAAATTGAAATGTAGAACGTTCTTAAAAACTAACTACCAGAAATAAGAATTTTAACTAAAATTGAAAAATGTAATATTTACAAAATTTTCATTTAAAAAAAAATATGACTAACGATTTTGAATTAAAAATTTAAAACAAATTTAGGTTTTTTTGAGAAATCAAATGGCGTTTAAATATTTGAAAAAAAAAACCTTTTTCAGGTATATTTTTAAACCTTAAAATATATATTTTTAAACAGATACATGAGTAAGTTCGAACGATCCAATTGTGTATTTTATTTTTATATAAGGTTAGTACAAAACTTACAAATTTGATTCAAGAGATACACGATCATATGAAAAAAAAAAACACTTTCCATTTGCATCATATTTTCCCAATGTTTCAAAACATTTTTGATTGGACTCAAGTTAAATTATAAAATTTTAAAAGCTATTTAGACAGAAATGGACGAGACTACAAAAATACCGGAACAAGACCAAGACTAGATTCAGCTTTTTGTGCAATTTATTCAAAAATTGAATAATGTAATATTCAGCAGAAATAAACTAATTTCAAATATATGTAAATGAAATGATGCAAAATCTTAAGATGAATTTATTCTTTCAAATGATATTTTTTTTTTGATATGCACAAAGAAAAATTTAAGTTGATTTCTTTCATAAATATTTTGTATTTCATGTTGTATCATCATTATTTCTTAAAAATTGTATACTAAAAAAAATCTTGATTGATTGATGATTTATCTCATAACAGCAATTATTATTATCCTATTCAAGAAATTGGCTGATTTTGACAAAAGTTAAATACAGACTCGAAAATTCTTGACTTGGTCGTCATCATAATATTTCTGTGATTCAGAGTAAATAATTCGCAATTTTTTCTCAATCTTTGTCTAAACATTATAAATCATTTTTGTTTTACCTCACGTTACACCCCACAAATGAATATAAGATGACACTAATTTGCATATCTTGATAAATTTCAATTTGAAATAAAATTTGAATTTGAATTTCAATTTCAATAGAGAACAAATTCCGTTCTTTTTTTTTAGCTCAAAATAAGATAAGTAAAGTATACGAACATTGATGCTTGTGAAAAGAGGGTACGGCAAATAGGGATAGGTATTGGTTAC
>NC_079147.1:279399807-279439633 GCF_945859685.1 Eupeodes corollae
CAGCCTGCACGACAACGGATTCAGCCTCATAGATTTTGCTGCGGGGTGAAACGTCATGGTAGCCAGTACGCGTTTTCCACACCTCTACATCCACAAAGAACTTGGGGATCTCCAGATCAACCTACCGTCAACCAGATTGACCATGTTGCGTACGAACTTTCCGAGAAGATAACATCGACTCGGACCACTACCTAGTTGTAGCCAAGATAGCACTTCGGGTTTCCAGACCCAAGGCAAAACAGGGAGGTGCTGGGAGAAGGTACAACGTCGAACGGCTACAATCGCCAGAGATCGCCAAATTCTTTTCCGACTGAGTAACAAGTAACCTCTCTCGAAGTTCCCTGCCACCAACACACAGAGGAACGCCGACTTCTCAAAAGGAAAAGAGAGGGCATGAGAAGCATGCGGTCGAAGATGTTGATAGGTGTAAAAGCAGGAATGAAGTTCGAAAGTTTTATGAATAGGTGAAACGAAATTCACAGGTACATAAACCTAAAGCCGAAGGCTGCAAAGACAAAAGTGGAAACATCATAGTGGAACCGCAGTCAATACTGAGGATATGGAAGGACCACTTCTGCAGACTGTATAACGGCGACGACGAACCGAATTCCGATAGACGACGAAAGCCGACAATCCCGTCCTCCCGACTTAGACGAAGTAAAGATTGCCATTTCTAAGCTGAAGTCTAATAAAGCAGCTGGAGCGGATGGCTTGAATGCCGAGCTCTTTTAAGCAGCTGGAGATAAGTTGGTTAGGAGCATGCACCAACTTATCTGTAAGAAAGCATGCCCGATGAATGGAACCTCAGTATTGTTTGCCCGATCCTGAAAAAAGGAGACCCTATGCACTGCACCAACTATAGAGGAATCAGTCTACTTAACATCGCCTGTAAAATCTTCTTTGCCGTAGTATGTGAACGTCTAAAACCCATCGTCAACAACCTCATAGGTCCTTATCAGTGTGGTTTTAGATCAGGAAACTCCACAGTCGATCAAATAATCACACTACGGCAGATCTTGGAAAAACTCAATAATATCAAATCGACACCCACCATATTTCCATCGATTTCAAGGCTTCATATGACAGAATCTAAAGGGAGGAGCTGTACGCACGTCTCGGTCACAACGGCACCAGCGAAAAACGCAAATTTGAGGTAGTTAAGAATTTCGTCTACCAAGGTTCCGCTATGAATGCAGGAAACTACACCAACGCTGATATTAAAGGAGGAATAACTTTAAGACCCTTATCATCCCCATCCTGCTATACGGTGCAGAAATCACCTTGGGTCGTTTCGAGAGAAAATTTACTCGTGTGATCTACGGTCCCGTATGCATCGAAGGGCAGTCTAGGAGAAGATGGAACGATGAGCGGTACGGGCTGTACAGCGACATAGATTTAGCCTAAAGGATAAAAGTCCAACGACTAAGACTGGGTTACGTAAAGCTAATGGAATCAATGCCAGGGCCCGAAAATTTGAAGAAAAATGGAAGTGACATTTTTTTTTACAAGAAACGAAAACCTAAAAAAATACGTGAACATTGATTTTATACTAGAATATCTTGGCAACAATTGACAAGATATTGAATTCAAATTTCTTTGAAGACAAAAAGTATTGTAAGAATTTTGTTCTTAGAATAATTTTTTTTTTTTTAGAAAAATTCAATTATCAGTATTTTATTTTAGTAGATAAAAACAGATTTTCGACTCGATAATCTCCACAATAAATGAAAGTATTGAGTTCAAAATTATTTCATTTTATGCAAAATATTATTTTTAATATAAGATAATTTTGTTAAATAAATCCAATCATTATTTTTTTATAAAACATGATACTAAAATTAGTACAAACTGGTTTTCGACTTAGCAACTCGGGAACTATTAAAGATATTAGAATCAAACTTATTTTGATCATTTATGCAAAATAAAATTGTTAACTTTGGGTTTTACCAATAATTATTGACTAAACAAGCGTTTAGATAAACGCCACGTTAAACTTAAGAGACGTGTTTATTTGTGTGTTAACCAATAACCAAATTAAACACGTCTTTAACTAAACTGTGCTCTATTACATTATCTACTACATTTGTTGCCAAACAGACAGCTTCTGTCGAAATGTCATTGCCCTTGTTCGGGATGCTAACAGATACGTATCCGAAACCGACAAAATTTCAGATTAATTTTGTGTATTTGTTGCATCAGCTGATATCAGTTTCAGGTGGTGGTATGTTTTCGCTGGAATATAAAAGATGATTTATGTCAACATACATTTATTTTGAATAGAAAAATAAATTTACATTTCATATGAGTGAATTGCATCGCTATCAATTTCCGCAATATCTAATTGGAAGTCCACTGACGACATTGCAGATATTTCAATGTCTTTCTCAGAAGGTTCTTTGGGGGTGTTCCCCTACCAGTTTTCTTCTGAGACCGACTGAATGCACTTATTTTGCTGGTGTCCAGTTAACGGACCGACTTCGCTTTGTTGCCATTGGAATAACAATTTACTCTGAAATAAATTGAAATGTTACTTATATCTTATATATATAAAAGAAAGTCGTGTTTGTTACAACACTTATAACTCGAGAATGGCTGGACCGATTGCCATAGTTTTTGATTTGTTGGATTTGTTTCCGTCCCGAATAGCAGAATACATCTTAAAACGAATGAAAACTCGATATGTATAATGAATACTTAATTATTTCAATAGATGCTGATTTATTATTACATGTAAAACATTTGTTGTCCAATCCTGTCAAATAGTGTAACAACTATTTTTTTTGCTGCTGCTGAGACCTTTAAGCCACAACTTTATTTTTTCTGAAGATGTGTGCGTTCATTTTTTGTAAAATGTCTACAAAGTTCAGGTACTGTTATATTTGACATTAATTTTGAAAATTATTTAATTTTTAATTCCAGAAAATTGTCTTTTTGTAGGTTGTCAATGCCGCGTCCTAGAAGATCTAATCTTTCCCAGCGAAGCCTTAATGCAATTAGGCAACGGAATATCGCGAGTCAATTATCCGATGGAGAACGAGAAATTACACGAGAACAGCGCCGCGTTAGTATGGAGCAAAGAAGGGCCTTAATTCGTGCTTCTCAAACACAAGAGCAAAGAGAGGCAGCATGTGAAGCGGCTAGGTTAGAATCGAGAAATCGAGGAAAAATCTTCGAAGTGCAAGAAGAATGGTTCAAGTATTGATTTGAATCGAGCAGCGTTTCTGTATGATTGCACCATCGACTATAGCTTGCATCGTTTAGTTTGCATTGGTCCAATGGACGTTGTTTGCCAGCATTGTGGAGCTTTGAAGTTTTCTGGTGAAACGCCTGGCTTGTGCTGCTTTAGTGGTAAAGTGAAATTGCCATTATTGGTCCCCACCAGAGCCATTGTGCTCCCTGCTTTATCATCATTAGTGCGGAGATTCCTGCTCCTGAAACCGATCCAGACCTACATGATGTTGTAGTCACGAATATGATTCATGGACCGTGTGGCACTATCAACCGACAATCACCTAGCATGGTCGACGGCAACTGTTCTAAACGGTATCCACGAAAATTGACAGCAGAGACCATTACAGGCAACTAAGGTTATCCATTGTATCGGCGTCGATCGCCCGATTATAATGGTAGAACTATCACAACTAAAGTGAAAGGAAACGATTTCGTAGTTGACAACAGTTGGATTGTTCATTATTCACCACTTCTTTCCAAAACATTCAAAGCACATTGTAATGTTGAGTATTGCAATTCGGTCAAGTCAATTAAATACATTTGCAAATATGTCACGAAAGGGAGCGACATGGTGGTTTTCGGTATCCAAACATCCAATACCAACGATGAAATCACGCACTATCAAGTTGGTAGATATGTGAACTGCAATGAAGCAATCTGGCGTATATTTTCTTTCCCTATTCACGAACGTCATCCCACTGTTTTACATTTGGGGGTGCGTCTAGAGAACGGTCAGAGAGTATATTTCACAGCGTCGAATGCGAAAGATCGCACGAACTTTGCTTTACTCAGAAATGCCACGTTATTACACTTGAAACGCTACATCGAAGAAATTTTAACGTCGGAAGCAAGGCGATGCAGTTCCTGGTATGCGTTTTACTGATGCTCTTGGTCCTATTTTCACAGTTCATCCGAAGAAAGATGAATTTTTCTATTTGCGGTTGTTGCTGGTACATGTTCGAGGGTCAACATCATTTGAATCACTACGAACTGTTAATGGTATCGTGTGCCCCACATTTCGTGCAGAATGTCAAGAGCTAAACTTGCTTGAAAACGATATTCATTAGGACACAACAATCGCTGAAGCAATTATTTCTGCATCTCCAAGTCAGATACACACATTATTTATTATCATCATTTCAACATGCTTCCCATCGAACCCTCGTGACCTATGGAGCAAATACAAAGATAACATGTCAGAAGATATTTTACATCGCATTCGCGTCAGCTCAAGAAATTCCGATCTTGAGGTGAATGAGGAAATCCATAACCAGGGGTGGAATCGGCTAAGGTGATTGTTGACTATCAATTTTTTGATAGTCAAATTGACTATCATTTTCATTCCGTCTGTGTAAGATGATTCAACTCAATTCAATTCGATTGAACAATTTCAGATTCAAAGTGTCAAAATTCGTTGTTGCCTTGGTGAAATTTTAAATTGATACTTAGAAAATATAAAAATAAAATAATAAAAGTTTCAAATTCACTGATTTTGAATAAAATTCTTACTTTTCTTGCTTTTTTTTCGAATGTCGAAAGCTTTGTCGGCCACAGGAATGTGTTTTTTAAAAGAAACAAAGTGAACTAAGAAAATTTGGCAGTCGTTTGTGTAAGCGTCTGGTAGCTCTATTCGGAATAAACAAATTTGGTTGAAAACGACTATCACATTTTTTTGTGATAGCTTTTTAGGTATCAATTTGACTATCACCTTATGTAGATCAAATTCGATCATTTTGATTGTCATTTATCAACAATCACCTTAGCCGATTCCATCCCACACTTTGCTCTTGATCGAAGATATGTGTTATGTGCGGCAGTTTGTTAATTAGGTTAGGAATGCCAGCGCCAGGTCGCGGAATGAATGACGCATTTAATAGAGAATTGGAACGTGAACGTGAATATGATCCACATGAACTAATCCAATCAGTTCAAACGAACGTACCTCTGTTGAATCCTTAGCAGATAGAAGTCTATGATACACCGATTAATGCAATTGATGATGGAAATAGCGGCTTATTTTTGTTGGATGCCCCGGTGGAACTGGGAAGACATTCCTCATGTCATTGATTTTGGCCACTGTACGTGCGAGATCCGAAATTGCGGTAGCAATTGCTTCTTCTGGAATAGTGGCCACATTGTTAGACAGATGCTGTACGGCTCACTCATCGTTAAAATTGCCATTAAACCTTCAAACTACTGAACAACCGATATGTAACATTTCGAAACACTCTGCAATTTCCAAAGTTTTAGTAGCATCAGAAATCATGATATGGGACAATTGCACAATGGCGTACAAACGCGCATTGGAAGCACTTGACCGAACCTTAAAAGATCTGCGCAATCACTCGAGATATTTTGGTGGTGCAATGATTTTATTATCTGGTGATTACCGACAAATACTATACCAGTCATTCCAAGATCTACTGCTGCCGACGAAATAAACGCTTGCCTCAAAGCATCAAATCTGTGGCGATAAGCAAAGAAACTTCAAATGTCTGTAAATATGAGAGTTGCATTGTTGAAGGATCTATCTGCTGATGATTTCTCGAAGCAACTGCTGATTATCGGTAATGGCCGTGTTCCTGTTGACAAATCGAGCGGTTTGATTTCATTTCCTCCAAATTTTTGCAATTTCGTATCATCAAAAGACGAGCTTATCAACAAAGTATTCCCGGATATCATTGCTAACCACAAAAATACTAAATGGTTAAGTGAGCGAGTAATTTTGGATGCTTAAAATAAAGATGTAGATGACCTCAATTTTATAATTCAAAATCAAATCGTAGGTACTCTGTATTCATTCAAATCTGTGGACTGTATAACAAACGAAAAAGAAGCCTCTAATTATCCAACTGAATTTTTAAACCCCTTGGATATGCCTGGTTTACCACCGCACAATTTAAAACTTAAAGTTGGCTCGGTAGTCATCATGCTTAGAAATTTTAACCAACCAAAACTGTGTAATAGAACGCGTTTGGTGATAAGAAAATTGATTCGTCTTGCCATCGCCATGACGATCAACAAATCACAGGGCCAATCCTTGACTATTTGTTGATTCAATTTAGAAAATGCATGTTTTTCTCATGGTCAATTGTACGTGGCATGCTCACGTGTCGGCAAACCATCCGCTTTATTTGTTCTTGCGAATGACCAAAAAACAAAGAATGTCGTTTACCACAAAGTGCTTGCATGAAAATCCTATTAATGAATAAAACCGAGTTTTATTTTTTGCCAATCTGCACAACATAGTTTTAAATCATTTTTTTCTGAAATGAGTTTGAAGTACTTATAGTTATTATTTTTATTTTTTTTTATATTTATTCTCATTCTGTATGTATGTTTTCATCATCATTCATCATAATAAAATACTTTTTTGTTTCTATATATATAAATATATTATTTTGTATCATTTTTTACGTTCATCAAAGCCTAAATTAGTTCAGCTAAAAAGTAACACAACATTCATTGACTGTTAGGCGGTACGAAGTTCGCCGGGTCAGCTAGTATTTAAATAAAAAGAAATTAATTTATTTATTTATTTTAATTGCCTTTTTTTTTAGTTTCCAAAATTCAGAGTGACGTTTAGCGTTAAGCTGAGTATGAAATTGATTATTGGTATGGTCCATTATTTATATATTTGAATACATTTTTTAAGTGAAATCTAATTTAAATCTAAAAAAAAAACAGGAAAACCTACGAAAACAACTTAAGACCAATACAAAATTTTTTTCATCTCAAGTGCATTGAGAAAAAAAAAAGATATTGATTTTAAACTTTTTCGTCCTACTCAAAAAGTTGTTTTTAATATTTTATAAAACTATTGAATCGACGGACACGAATGGGAAGTTATCAGTGTGATTCGCATCCTAATATTTTTGTTCGTTTTTTTTTTGTTTAATTTCTACACGTGGAGCCGTCATTTTGAAATAAATTTGTTCAAGATAATAACATCAAGATACGCAGATTATAGCCATTAAAACAAAGAGTTAAAATAACTCTATCGACTTCTTTTCGAATTTATATGAATTGAAAAAACAATTCAACTCACAGTTTTTCTTAGAAATTAAAAATCAAAAAACATTTATGTCTCGGCTTAAATATCTTAAAAGCCAGAAAAATTCCTCAGAATAATTGTATGCATGGAAACATCCATTTCCGTAGAAACGGTGGATTACGAAACTAAGTACCATGAAACGTCGAGATATTTTTAATTTCGCACCCATTGCAAAAACTTTTGCTCCTATTCTCCACCTTGCTACGTGCAAGTAGAAAATCTAGAATTTTTTAAATTCAAAATATAAATTATGAAGAACAATTCAAAGTGTTTTGTGCAGCATATAGCATTGATATAATTCGCTAAAGCTATTATTATTAACATTGAAGTTTTAACTGAAGTTTTTGTTACTTTTTAAGATTTAAGATTTAATGGTGGTTATACTACACAATGAGATGCATTTGAAAACACAATATAAAACACTCTACTTTGCTCGTATTCAAAATTAAATTGTAACCTTTTTTTAGAGCACATATTATAGAATTTTAAGGAAATGTTGGTACGAGTATAGTGACGATAAAATTTAAATCGATTTACAAAAAAACCACTACATTTCGACGCTTCTCTTCTTCCCCCTCGAAGATACTCTGTTTCTATGTATAGAATGTGGATATAGCTTTTGCCGTCATGCATCAAAAGTAATGCTTACAACTTACCACTATAAATCATCTCAAAGGATTTCAAATATCCCTCCTTCGCATCACACACTTTCGAACATACTCACATACACACATGCATAAACTATACAGACACTACACATGGCAGCTTTATTCTAAAATTATCAAACTCTCGAAAAACTATTCGCAATATTTATGAGTATGGTGTCACTGTTGTCTGCTGGTGCTGGTGCTGATGCTATGATGGTGCCAACGAAAAACTACTTTTCCGCTCCTTATATGACTACATATGTATATATACGTATGTGTTTACGTGTGAAACATATAATTCGTATATGTAACTAGCATGCAGTTGTTGTTGTTGTTTTTTGTAAAAATATTCGTATAGGGAGTAGTGTAATATACAACACCCAAACACGTACAGTTGTGGTTACAGAATTAAGTCACGAAATAAATAAAACCATTTTTTACCAATATTGTGCTTAAATATTATCAAATTCCTTGCCGTGATTTTAGTCATACGGTCATAATGCAACTTCAGAAATAATTAATTTAATTGATTTTAACTGATTTAATTATTATCGTCAACGGTTTTGATTGGATTATGTTTACAAGTTTCTTAAATAAACCTCTTTAAAGAATTGTGTCTTTTCTGAGTTAAATCAATTAACTCAGGTTGTTAAAGAGCGAACTCAAATTCCTGACGTTGCAGGTCAATCCACAATGACCCTAGACTTGTTCTTTACCTCTGACCTTAATAAATGCAATGTATAACCGCCTCTGGGCATATCAGACCATTGTACCTTGTCTGAAAATTGTTCATGTTAAAACAATATAAAAATTAAAGAAAAAGAAAAAGCTCCTATGAGACCAGTTTGGCAATATGACAACCACCTGGAACGGTCTGAATGAGTTCTTCAGAAACTTTGACATGTCACTATGCTTCTTCGATAGTGACGTGGATTTAAGTGCAGGTATGGTTACAAATTGAATTCTTCGTAGAATGAGAAATTTTAAACCGAAATGGGTTAACTTTATCAAACCCAAAAGAGGTCATGGTTATTAGGCTAGAGATGTCAGTTTTCGTTGTTATAAAGCCACTGAAGTCCACTGAAACAAATTAGAATAAGTTCAAACAAGCTAGAAACACCTGCAAAGGTCATATTCGACGAATCAAATTTTTCATTTATCAGATATTACGGCAAAAAATACCACATTGTCATAAATGTCGTACACATTTCTGCTCATTTGTAAGAAAACGTCATGCTTGGTTCCAATGCTCGTCCACAATGATACTCCCTATGTTAGCTCGATTGAAAAAGTCAATTTGCTTGCAGCACAGTTTGCTAATAACTCGACGCTACCAGAAAGTGCCATAAGACCTTCAGTTTTTGACGGCGTACACGATTTGATGAAAAGACTCTTCTTTCACACTCGTACGGTTGCCAGAGTACTGAAAGACCTTGACATACACAAATGTGCTGACCCGGATAGTAGCCCCCTCTTCTTCTGAATATGTGTTTTTCAAAACACGTCTCTTTCCGAGCGGGTGGAAAACAGTATTTGTCCAGTTTATCCCTGAAAATGACGTATCCTCCTCCTCCTCCTACTATCGTCCAATAGCACCAACTTCAATTGTTTCCAAAGTTATGGAAACACTGAATAATTATCAGCTTAAAAAATATCTCGAAGAACCTAAGTTTTTTATGATCTGCATGATCTTATTAAGTAATAGGTCGACTAGCGAACTAGGAACAAATCTTTACTTTGTTTTGGAGAAAGTAAGTATCGACCGATTGCACTTACGTCCCTTCTTTCCAAGGTCATGGTAACGCTGATTAATTACCAGCTCAAGAAATATCTCGAAGATCGAAATATTCTTAATAACCAACAGTACGGCTTTCGTAGCAATAGGTCCACTGATGATCTGATGGTTCATCACACCGAACAGTGGAGCATACGTAAGCATACATTGCTTAAGAGAAAGTAAGGTTATCGAAAATGAGTGCTTTCGTTCTTCATGAATCCTTCCTTCATTGGACTAGTAATTACCTTTTGAATCGTTCAATACAAGTTGTGTTGGATGGATTCAAGTCTGAAATCCATAAAATAAAAGCTCTGTTCTATCTCCAACACTCTTTCTCATTTTTAATTAATGATCTCCTGTCTGCAACTTCTAATCCAATGCACTGTTTCGCTGACGATAGTACTCTTAGATTTTCATATTTGTTTTCAGACTCACATCCATCTTCTTCGGGTGTGGAACTGCAACGACAAAATATGATAAGTTCATTTAATTCCGACCTAAACAGCAATGTTCAATGGGAATTAAAGAACCGCGTGGAATTTAATACTTCGAAAACCCAATGCTGTCTTGCATCGTTAAAGCGAGATATACCCCCCTTGCCATTATTCATAGATGGCACTTGCATCTAGAAGACTGAACATCTCGATATTCTCGGTATGTATCACCAATCACCTTTTGTTTAACGATCACTTAAGCGATGTTGCCAAAAATGGCTCAAGATATTTGGGTACTACGCGCATGTGGAATGCCTTCCCACAGCCTTTTTTTCAGGCATTGTAATATTCCGGGATTCAAAAATAGTGTGCTACGAAACATCCTTTCAACCCCTCTCTCCCTTTTATAGTGCTTACACTGTGTCTACTTAATAAGGGTAGAATTATCCCCTTGAGTGTGCGCTTATTATAAAAAAGAAGATTATTGCACTTGATATTTCAAAAGCATTTGATAGAGTTTGGCATCAAGCTTGCTCATCGAAAATGCTTGCTTTTCTATCCCTTCTAAATGTTCAATAAAAGTTATATAGGATATGCTGGTGTCCCCCAGGGCTCTGTCTTGTCTCCGATTCTCTTGATTATCTTCTTATATTCATAAACGATCTCCTGTTTGTATTAAACTGTTTCGCTGACGACAATACCCTCAGATTTATATATTCGTTTCTAAATACACAGCATTGTCCATTACGGAATTATTAACAGTTTAATGCCCGTCTTGAAAATTATTTATATATTTTTCTGTATAGGTATATTTCAAAATATTCATTTGAGAACTTTGGTTAAAAAAAATGTATTTATAAGATCAAAAAATTACTTTTACCATTGATATTTATGTATAGGACAGGTAAAGACTAACAACTATTTTCTATATACTCTTTCTGTTGTTTAGTAAAGCGGATCCCTTCTTTAATGAAGATGAAATGCTACATAGCACAAGCCATTTGAAGGTGACTCATGAGAAGAACATAAGCGGACGCTTTGTTGTAATAATAAATAGGTTTCTGGATTTTAATCGTTTCAAGTGACAAACTCAAGTTGAAAGCATTTAGAAATGGAGGAAGACCGTATGTCAAGCGTCCTTCACTTGAACAATTGTACCATAAATAAACCAATGTTACTATTAAATATGTCGGAATGGTTAAGTAATGTGTCACTTCACATGTGGTTCGTTCTATAAAACCGATGAATACAAACTTTACTGACCACCGATTTTGTCCATGATTTACTATTAGCTTGGATATTTCAACAAGATTATAAGATTTCAATTTTGAATTAGTATGCTTAAAGCCTTGATAAAGAGTTGGTTATTTTATACAAATCATTTGCACTATGGAAAAGTCAAGAAAGTGTTTGTTAAAATGACTTCTACGCCAAATGCCCAAGTTTAAGTTTATGAAATCTGAACAGAATGATTTATACATTTTCCATTGAAAACTTAATTTTTAACTTGAAAAATGATAACTTCAATTTCAGTGGTTTAATTATATGACCACAACTGTGCATATGTGTGTAATCTAACTCTATATGGAACATATTATGGGACCCAAACGTTGACACTCCTTGAAAGCATTGTTTGTGCCTTTTTATTTATGTACATGAAAGGAAGTTGAGCAGTGTGTGTTGTGTTTTGTTGTTTTGTAATTTTACTGAAGCGTTACTTTGCACTTAGTACAAAGTGAAATAAGTACAAAATTTTTAAGAGAATATTATTTTTATTTTGTACTATATGCACATTGAAAAGACAATGACAACAACAAAAAAAAAATTGAAAAATATTTTAGCATATTTTGGTCATATTTCATCCTAAATTTAACTTTTTTTTATTTTATTTTTTTAAATTGAAAACTGTCAAAATTTGTATTAGATGTGAATACAATACAATTCTAGTTTAAGAACTATTTTGAATAGTAACAAGAACAACAACTCTGATTTATAAAAATTTAAACAAAATGTTTTCTCACATATATGATTTAATCCAATCAAATCAAACCAAAAAAGTTGCAATCTTTCCAAATGTTTATTCTGAGAAAAAAATGAGAATATTTGAAAAATTAAGACTAGTATCAAAATTAAGAGTCTTTTGATACCGACTTCCAAACTTTATCAGTTCATGTTAGAGTTGCGCTTTTGAAAAAGACAATTAAATTTGGCCTTCGTCGAAGACAATGCGAACGATTTCTGCTTTCGGGATACCCAGGAAACGGCTAATGCACTGATGACAAATGCTGATCCTGCATAGAACCAGCAATCTGTAATGCAGTTTCCTCAATAGCCGTCGATAAAGCAATCAATATATCTGCACCATATTTGTTGCATTGAAGATTATAATAAGATGGACCTTTCAGGTACCGCAACACCTGTTAAGCTGCAATCAAGTCTTCTTGATTATAGCAATAGCTAAATTGGCTAAGAGCAATTGCTGAATGTGCTATATCGGAAAGTGTTGCTTATGCGAGATACGGAGATTGTACCGTCTGATGCACAGGAGTTGCTAAAGGCCTACAATCTTCCAAACCAAACCTCTTAAATATGTCATCGATGTATCTACTTTGCGATAACAGGATTTTGTTATGACATCTTTTGATCTGTGTTCTCAAACAGTAATTGGCTTCACCTAATTCTTGGGTGTTAAATTCTTTGAATATTGCAGCTTTAAAATTATTAACCATAGCTCGATAACTTGTATAAACTGAAATATCATCGATATAAATGAGTACAAATATTTTCTTACAGTTGGTGTTAATCCAATCTTCTTTAATGTTCTGTCAGTTTCAATGTTTCATTGACGTCCAGCTTCTCTTAACCTATGTAAAGCGTTTTTGATCTTTAATACCTTGTTGCCATTTTATTTAAGTTCATGCAGTATTTGGGTAGCTATCTGTTGTAAATTTGTTTTGTTTTCGCTATCTAGCATGGGTTTTCCATATAAATGTTCCCGTTGACTATTTCGTATGCTGAAGTTATGGCCAGGCTTTTATGTGAAGTCCTTATTCACTAATCTGGCTTTCCGCTTCTCGAGTGTTCCAGCTACAGTCAGTTCATATATTCATTTCATAATACAGTTCTACAGCCTACAATTCCTGCTTATGTAAACCGCACGTTCTGGGTGCCTTCATCAATTATATCTTCGAATTTTCATTGATTTCTTAGATTATCCACAAAAATTGACATCCCTAGAAACTTGAACTTTTTTCTGAATTTGAATTCAAACTCTGTACCCCCTCTTTGTGTATCTGGGTAACCAACAAAGATGACTTCTATAAACCTGTAATCAAAGATAGATTGATAGATAGTTATTTTTTTTTTTTTTTTAAATATTATTTGGTTTACTACCGCTCAGTTCACACAGAGATTTTATATTAAAAATATGTATTTCTACTGAATACATTATTTTTAAAACATTACAATTACAAATTCAAAACGAAAATATTTATGTTTTGAAGGAAAATATGACAAAATTCTTCATTTAAGTATAACAAACATTTCATTAAAAAATAGATTGAATTTTAAAACACATGGGATACGTAGAGTAAACAAACAGATAAAGTTAATAAAAAAAATTAAAATAAATAATAAAAAATACTTAGATAAGTTTTTACTCACCGCTGAAAAATGTTCCTTAATTTTTTGTAAAGGATGCTAACAAAATTTAATAATTGCTAAAATGACAACTTTAGGTATCAAACTATTTGGAACACTGTTGTCCAGCAAGTTATGGTCTAACAATTTAATTTGGATGACTCATATGAAAGCATTCCAAGATTCGAACAGTTGTCTAAATATGCCATATTTAAGAGCTAAATACAATAGCTTAGGGGGTTTTCGGTGCAGAAATGTGGGAAATTGTTTTGAAACGTTGCTTTTTTCCAAAAACAAAACACACTTTTCTTGTTTTCATTTCTATTAATGCGAAGAACGCTGCAAAAATTTAAAAATCCAGAAAATGAGAGAGAATCTGATATATAAAAATGTCGGGCTTTTTTGACGTAGTTTTTTCGAACTCAATTTCTTGAAGTCTCTTATTACTATCGTTACCAATCAGCTTACTCGTATTTGGATCTTATAAAGGCGTCAAAAAAAACTTAAAAATTGTAGAGACAAAAATGTTTGGTTCTTGAATTTAAGGAAATAGTTGTATTTAAGAATATGATTTCTCTAAAAAAAAATAAATTAAAACAAAGTAAGTTAAATAAACAAATAAGCTGGGAAGAAAAGTTTTGTAGTACTCACAAATTACACGTTTCAAAGCTTTTATATCAATAGATATGAAACGTTGATTATGTTTTTCACTTAGCCATCAGTTTAACAAAAGTGCTACTTGATTTTTTTGAACATTTGGGATTATTGAAATTCGTGTTTAAATCTCAGTTCTAGAGCATCCAAAGCAAATTCAATTCATAAGTAGATTTATTTAATTTTTTAAGATCTTTTTTTTTCAACAGAACGCCAAATTTGGAAGAAATGAAATGCAAGACTGAGTCGCAAGAACTTGATAATTTCTTCCAAAAAGCCTGTTTAAAAATATTGCCTATATTTTAAGATTTAAAAATGTAACTCCAAAATAAGTTCTTCTCAAAAATTTAAATGCCATTTTATTTATCGAAAAATCTAGATTAACCTATTTTTTCGAAAATCATTTTAAATTTTGTCTTAAAAATATTTTTGGTATAAGTACTAAATAAAGAGCTTATAAATATATGAATATTTTACATTTAAATTTCGTAAAAAAATGTTGTGTCCTTTCTGCTATATCGAGTTTTGTAAACAAAATTAGTATTTTATTAAAAATAAAATTAAATACATTTTTGATCATAAAAAATCATCATCAATTTGATCATTGACAAGAGCTTGCACAGAAAAAGAAGAATTTTAAAATCGTTCCATTAGTTCTTGAGAAAACTTAAAAACGACATAAATATTTTTTTTGAGGGGAACCCTTCTGGAGCAATACGAATCTTTTTCTTGTAGAAAGAAGCCAAATTAAGAACACACAATTTAGAGAAAGTTTTAGAAAATCACATGTTTGAACTAAAAAAATTGTGTGGGGACTGCTGTTACTGTTTGTATTAATAAAATGATAAAAACTAATTACACTAATCATCTTAAAATCTTAATTTCAATCAACACAATTGTTTGGACTTCAGGGGCAAGGAAAGACAGACAGACCGAAGGAATCGAGGTACCCACTTTTTTCGACATCTCTACCGTCCTAATGTCATATTTGATGAAACACTCTAGTTTGAAATTGTTTACTAAAGCAAAACTTGCTATACAGCTCCTATATGTATGTCGCAGTAAAAATCACTTCAATAATCACTATTTATGTGTGTCAAAAAAAAATTAATAATAAAATTGAAGGCTAGTTTAAGGAATTGAAAGGCAACTTAATATAAAATTAATGATCTCTTATTCAAGGTTTCTTCTTACGAACCTGATTTTTCTCAAAATTTGTTCTTATGTTAACAACAATATTTTTTGAAAGATTAAAATAAATTAAAGCCAATATCTATAATTTTTGAAAAGATATTTGAGTCGAAAATCAATTTTTACCGACTTTTATAAATTTTTTTTAGGTTTTTATTTTTTGTAAAACAACTGTCAATTCGATTTTTCTCAAAATTTGTTGGAATGTTAAAAACAACATTTTTTATAAGTAAACATTAGTTAGAAGCTATTATCTCAAATTTTTGAAAACTTTCAAGAAACCACCCACGCAATTTTCTTGAGAGCTCTTTCTGCATCTTTCTGCCTTATTATCTGTATAAGAAATTTTATTTGAAATCGATATCTCTTCTGGTTCTTGAGCTATGGACGACGAAAAAAACGTCGCGAACGTACGAACGTACGTACACACTCACGCACAGCCATCTTTCTAAAAATCCTTTATTTCAACTCTAGGGACCTTGAGACGTTGGGAAATGTCAAAATTTTCAATTTGACAAATCGGACCCATGACAATAACTTCCTATGTTAAGTTATTAAACGCATCAATAAATAACAAATACTAAAATAATAAATAACAAATAATAAATAATAAACAATAAATAAATAACCATAAAGCAAGTAATAAGTAACTAAAAATAGATAAGTTCAATAAATATAAATAAATATGTAATCAATAACAAAAATAAATAAATACATTTTTAAATGTTTGCACTACCAAAGGATTGTCAGAAATATCACAGTTCATTTAGAAATTATCAGTTAATTTTTGAATTCTTGTGCTAATCAATTCAACACCTGTTTGATTATAAAGATCATTAGTTGAATGATGCCAGGGTAGATTAAGAATCATTTTTAAAATGTTGTTTTGACACACTTGATGTTTTTTAGTATGGGAGATTGAGCAACTACCCCACACCTGACATCCATACAACAACATTGCTTGAAACACAACCTTTTGTATAATGATCTTATTTTGAGTACTTAGATGCGATTTTCTATTTATAAGCGGGTAAAACATTTTAATTGTAATATTAAATTTTTTAATTATTTTACTTACATGTTCTTTAAAGATAAGCCGCTTGTCAAGGTTTATTCCTAGATATTGCATTTTATAGTAGCACCGTCGACTTCCAACTCATTACTGGAAAGAAATAATCGCTTTCTTTTTCTCGTGAAAAAGATTGATTTTATCTTTCCAGCATCTAGTTGAATTTTCTATTTGTGATAATATCTCATTAAAATATGAAGTTCATTTCGAAGATTGGTCTCAATATTGAGACCAAACTCATGCGAAAAGAATATGCAGGTGTCATCTGCATAAATTCCTGATTCACAATACGGTAGCTGTGGAAAATGAGACGTGTAAACATTATATAAGACAGGACCAAGAACTGAACCTTGAGGGACACTATACTGAATATTAACTAACACGGATTTATATTTTTATGAGAAAACATGGAATCACGAATGTTTCCAATTTGTAAATAAGAACATTATGCCAAACAGAGTCGATATCTAATAGGACAATACCTGTAGATTTTCCTTCAGAACGATTATTTTTGATAATGTTACAAATTCTAAGGACTGTGTACTGTGGTGGCTTCTAAACATAAACTGTTGGCCAGGAAAAATATGTTTTTCTTCAATTAATAAGTTAAGTTTTTTGTTTAATACTTTTTTGAACACCTTACTTAAACTACTAAAAAGACTGATTGGCCAATTACTGCTAGGATTTTCCCTGTCTTTACCACCTTTCAATATTGGTATAACCTTAGCTATTTTCCAAGTCTCAGGAAAGTATTGATTCAAAGATACGAATTCAGCTTGGGGTGTTTCTGTTATAGAAGATACATTTTTATATATATATATAGTGTCTAAATCATTTAGTTGTTATGATACCTCATGGTTTTTCTCGAATTCTACAGTGAAAGCATTCGCCTTTTCACTATCAGTATAAAAGACCTCATAAGAAATTTTAAGCGCAGGAATTATTCTCGTCTTATTTTTTTTTATTTTAGCAATGCTCCAGAAAGGTTTATCATTTTTCTGTAACTTGCTGAGTGTTTGGTTCCATTGGGTATTTCGATTTTTTTGAACTTCTAAAGAAATGAAACGATTACGTTGCCACTGTCTTTTAATACCATTTCTGACACGAATCGAATATATTCAAGAATATAATCAGGAATGTTACTAATGTGATGCTTTCTGAGTACCTTCGGCACAGAAGAATCTATTGAGCTAAGAATTGGATCAGAGAAACCTGAAACAAGTGAATCAACACCTTCTTTGGTTCTAACGTAGTCTATTTCCGTAGGCATATTTCTTAGTTTAAGTTTTAAATCTGATTTGAAAATTGACCATTTGGTATTTTTAAAATAAAAAAATATTTTTGCATCACTTGGAAAGGATGGAGAACTTGTAACAACACGGGGTTATGATCCGAAGGAAGTTCGTCAAAAACTATAGGCTGAGACACAGTATCAGCAGTATTAGTGACAAAAAGGTCTAATACTGAAGGATTTCCTCTTTAACCAGCGGCTGTATATGTTAGTAGGACCTGATGGAAAAAGGAAATATATTTATTAGATCCCACAGTATGTTGCCCGAAGAATTAACTCTTCTACAACCCCAATCTCTGTGCCTGCAGTTTAAATGGCCACCAACAATATATTTTTTGTTTTTTATTAGGAGCTTGCTCAAATCAGATTGTAAATGTTGTCTCTTTAATGGGGATGAAGATCCTCCCCGAAATTATGTCAATAGTCCTACCGTTATCTAATCTAAGTTGAATTCTAATATTTTCTATACAAAATATAGGTATTGGTAATAAAACAGAATGTTGAATAACATTTAGGTATAACCACCATCTTTTTTGAATATAAGAAAATTGAAAATTCTGTATATTTACTTCGGGCACGCCTGGCATTCCATGTAATTATATTTAGTAACTTATCTTTATAAAGCATTTTGATACAAAAATTAAGTAGCTAACTGAGCGATAGCTTATCACTTTTGGTTTTACATGTACTTAGTTTCGTAATCATTTCCATTACGAGAGAATTAAGTTTTTTCATTGAGAACAATTCACCGCTGTTGGTGATATTGGCGTTGATTGCTGGTGCACTAATGTGTTGATGAATGTTAGAAGGTGCTGCTACTGCTGGAAACGATGATGATGTTTAGTATGTACACTTGTTAAACGGCGCTGAATTCCATATTCCAAAATTGAAATACTCACACCCATTGTCCGATTGAAGAGCTCTGATTTTTCGGATGGACTGCAAACCTCACTATGTATTATATCGAGTACTTCTTTGGAACGTTCGAATCGATCAAGAAAAGGTGATCGTGTTAACTTTTCTACGATGCAGATTTCACGTGTCCTTATAGAATTGTTAAGTTTTGTTATCAACCCTTTTTCGACATAAGTGTGATGTCTTGCTCATTCAAATAGCTTAGTTTACGGTGAAACAAATCTGTGTCATTATCCCTGTTGGTTGATGTAAAATGGCTTTCTTGATATTCGGCATGAAGGACTTTGTCTTTTCATTCTGTAATTGAATACATATTAAGTTCATCCGCTATGCAGGCATCATCTTTTCTCTGCAAAGTATTTTAAAGAAAGGATTGTGCTATTTGAGCTGCCTGTGTGCTTCAGTGTAGATCCTTTTTCTTGAAAAAATTTTCACCCTTGTGACCTTTCTTTCCCAGACCATTTTAAGCACTTCCGCATCAGAGAAGTGCGGTTAAAGAACAAATCTCTGTTCTTCACAGTTCAACCGAAATTATGATAAAAATAGCATATTCTATATTTCAATATTACTGCAGCTATCCTTTCGACCTGGTTGAAGTTACTGCTTTTCAAAAAAAAAACTCATTTGAGCCATAAAATAAATTTTTAATTGTTCAAAAAGCGCACTTAATAAAAAAAAACTATGTGATAAAGTTTTAAGATATTAACAAATCTTATTACAAAAATCAACTCGTGTAAAAATGGTTTGTCGTTTATTTATTAAGTTTTTTTTTTCATTTTAATTTCTTTTGGTGTCAGCGGTGTTGTGTTACATACCAATTATTTATTAATTATCCTTGTTGTGAGCGCGTTAACCTAATTATAATAATGATATTTTTAATTTGTCTCTGGGATACTTAATGAGATGAATTAATTATTCCACCTAATTAACCAACGATTAAAAATAAATTCATATTTTGTTGTTGTTTTGGGTTTGTTTATGTGCAAAATAAATTCACATTGCACTTGTAGAATATAAAATCATATAAATATATATGCATACATAAATATATGTATGTTAATTAACAGCTCTATGACAAATACACTTAAAATTCTAGTGGGTATGTGTATGGTTTTTGAAATTCAATAGAACATCATCGCATCAACAAAAAGGGCCTCTGAGCATTAAAGAAGTTATGAAAAAACGGCGGTGAGTAGATACGACTTGAGAAAACGAATCTTACTTTTATTATAGAAGTCTTATGCCTAAAATGTGCTAGAAGACTTTTTCCGAGAACTATATTATTCTCTGAAACTTATCACACTTAAGTGTTGTTAAACCTAACCTATAATTAATCAAGAGACTAAGGGTTTTTTTGTGTGGAGTGGGGGAGGGGTGTTAGCTGTGAGATTCTTTAAAGACTTTATTATCAAAAAAGGCATAAAAGTGCTTACCTGTAAAAACAAAAGCCTTTCTGAAATTTACGAGAAAAAAATCACTCATACGCCACAGTGAACATTTTTCCACTACCAACTGAAATAAACATATTGAACATCTGATTAATAAAAAACAACTACTTTAAAAAGAATATTGTTTTTCCTATGTTAACAAACGTTGAAATAAATGTTTCTATTCAATAACCTAGCACAATAGACATAAGGACTCAGACTCACGCATACGATCCCATCCATTCTTGGTGGCTTACATCCAAAAGACGTGACAAAATTATGTTGCTCGTAACACCATATGCACAAAAAGAGAGAGGTCTTCTTTAAGAACAAAAAATCAATTTACGATTCCTTTTTGTAACTCACGATGTATTACGATATGTAGGCTAAAATGTATGTCGTCTTTTTTTCTTGCATATCATTTTCAATGTTGACCTAAAAGTTAATGCAGATGTTTCTATATTGAAAACACTTAGAATATGACTCACATAAAGTTGATAAAACATGCTTCACAAAAGTGGCACGTATTTGAAGACAAAAAGAAATAGAACAAAAAACAAATATATGATTATGTGTGTCTATATGGGATTGATATATATTATTTATAAAAATACATAATTTTCTAAGAAATTGATGGTTTTTATATTTTAAATATTTAAGTTAAGGACCTTTTTTGAATTCATAAAATTTTAAGTGTATTTCTGAGAAATCTGATGATTCCTTTTTTACACTCTTCTATTTTGATTCTATAAGTTTATGTATACAATTTAAAAAATTAAGACAATTATTAGTACCTGATAAAATCTATAAGGACTAAATATCTATAAAAACAGAACTACAAAATCTACTGTCATAAAAAGTTACAAACCTGAAAATCTTCTCATAAGACGTGTTTTTTATAGGAACAGATAAATAAATTGAATTTATTTTAAATGCATAAAAGTCTCAACCTTGATGAGAAAAAACACCTCAAGTAGTACCGCTACAACTTGAGTCTTTACGAGACAACACGGCTTAGATAAGTAATTCTCGAATAACAAAAACGAGACACACCACACAGTTCCATGTGTTCCTTCAATCAAGTTAATTCACCATTGTTTACTGCCTGTATCAAAATTCACGTACTACAAATGTCTACATTCACTTTTATTATTCAAAAGTCTCTTACATTTTTATTACCAAAAAAACGACAAAGAATAACACAAGAAGAAGAAGAAGATGTACAGAAAAACATGAAAAAAAAGAAAACAATCTTATCTCAAAAAATTAAACGCTTTAAATTGTCCCTATTTGTAACACCAGCATCACAGCACAGTCTTGTATAGTCATAAGATTTAAGTTACGCGATGTAATGTAATTAAACAATTCATAACATTTCAACGACTTAGATTTATCCTTGTAGCACATGAGTGCACACACACACACATATCTAAATACACACACACACAGCCAAGTAAACGTGGCCATAGCCATTTAATACCGACTAATAAAGAAAGAGTGTAAAAGAATACTAAAAACTTATGTAATTTATCTTTTGGTGCGAACGTAATAATGTCACGTCTCACAGGAGTAAATTCCGCACCGCAGCAGACAGCGCCTCTACAGGACTCTGCATAAATTATTACCGTGTAACATTGAAGTATAATATGCATGTTTCTTATTTGCGGGTATATGTATTAGGGTGGAACGTCCATTTTGTTTTTGTCTATTTTATTTTTCAAATAGCGTTAGCTTCTTTAAAAAAAAAATATTTAAAAAAATGCAAATTTAGTTATCATTCATTTCAGCTATTTAGTGCGTAGGTCTGTCATGCGAGAGGTCTTGGGTTCATTTCCTGTCTGTGCCGTCTTAAGTTTTTTTTTCACAGGTATTGACTCTTGTGAGAAATTGACAAATCTTATAAAGTGCTTTCTAAAATAAGACATTCAGTTTCGGCTTAAGACTGTAGAGTGTAGGTCCTCTCTATCTTTGACAACATTACTTGCCTTGCACACAGAAATGGTTGAGAAGCGTTAGTCTCTAGGCTCTTTTTATCAATGGACTGTTGAGCTGAGCCACCTTTTTTAAACTGTTTTAAGTTAAGCTAAATTAATATAAGTATCATTCATTTTTTGATGCCGTCCAGGCAAAAGTTCTTTTATGTTTAAGACGCAATAAAAAAAAGTCTACTCAATATTTTACGATCAAATTTCTTATAGATTAGTATATAGGTTAAAGAAAAAAAATTTATATTCAAAATGGCCGCCTTGAGCTTTAACGCAGGCTTTTAAACGGCTTGGCCATTGTTCTATACTGGTATGCATTTTTTCGACAGGAATTGACTACACTGCAGTTATTATAGCTTAATTCAAGCTGTCCAAATTTCGATGGGGAGCCAAGCCATGGTCTCCAGTCTGACCACAAACTGCAGTCCAACGGATTGTGGACTTCCTGATTGCAAATCTGAAGCTGCTATAAAATCGGGAATGTTGCTTTGAAGCGAATCTTGCATTGTTTCAGCTTTGTCTGCTGAAACAGAATTCTCCAGGAAGCCTTTTGATTCAGCTTTAACACCTTTTTCGTAGAAATGTAGTGATGTGACACCTTGATACTATACCCCCTACCAAACCATAACAGATCATGTGTGCTGTCCACGCTGAACCCTTGGAACAGCTTTTTTGCCTCTTCAGGCAACGTGACTTATTAAAAACTATTATTTAAAAACTTCTTGTACCGTGAAAATTTTTTGATCAAAAAATTAAATATTTGGATGCCCATTTCTCGCGTAGCACTCCATAAATCGTTTACTTCTTTAAAGTCTTACTTTTTTCAGGTTGGGAGTTAGGAGGTGTATGGTGTTCATGATAATATCCTCTCTAATTAGCCTTGTCATCGATCCAGGGGATATATCCAACTCCCTGGACGAAATATTTTGCTTACGAAGAGGATTTCTGTGAATTCGTTCAGGTACAATTTTAACTTTCACAATTGTTCGAGAGACGAGTGCACGACTTCTTGGTGTGTTCTCTATTTTCGAAAGTTGATCAAAACGTTTTATAGCACGATAAACAAACATTTTTGATATACCGAGTGTTTTCAGAAGCTTACAAATTTGATTTGAGTTTTTCCCGTAAAGCGATTACCGCAACACCATTTTTTTGGAGCCCCACTCCATGTTAACTATTCTTAAGTTTGAACCAAACTAGATTCTATTGTGCGCTCATATATAATTGCGCTACGAAAAAAATGTTCAACGGGACTTTTTCGATTAAAAGTAATAAGCAAGGTAACAGAACTTATGGCTAGACTAGGTACATGTCTGCAAATGGCAATGTCAGCTGATAAAGAAAGAATGTTTGGTCTTATTTTCTCAAAAATCATAACAATTAAATTAATCTAATTTTTCATCTTCAACAATTAACCGAACCGTTATCCATTAAGAAATCACTTGCATCTCCCAAATTAAGATAAAGTCCAACAAGTTACTGCAGGGAAAATCAAATATTTGATAGATTGGGGTAAAGTTCGTAGAGTCTAAAAACGGCAAATAAGGTTCTGAAAACTAAAGAAAATCTTAGAATTGAAAGGATGGAAAGACGGGACATTAGTATTTAAAAAACTAAGCAACCTTACATAGTGAGGCCTAAAGCCGAAGACAATTATCAATACGAACAGGTTACCATAATAACTGTGTGTTATTAATGGTAATCAGGCTTGTTCAATTTAATATGAGAACTC
This sequence comes from Eupeodes corollae, assembly GCF_945859685.1. Classification (NCBI taxonomy): domain Eukaryota; kingdom Metazoa; phylum Arthropoda; class Insecta; order Diptera; family Syrphidae; genus Eupeodes; species Eupeodes corollae. The sequence goes on from NC_079147.1 coordinate 279,423,854, forward strand.
CTGGTACTATAATTCATGTGTCAGCAAATCATTGTCGGATTTTAACGTTCATTTAAAATTTTGTTAAGAGCACTGTTAAGATGCTGAGCATTATATACAAACAAAATACTTGAAAACCAAAGCAAACGTGGTAGGTGGTAAATGGTAAAATACACAAAATTATTATCCGATTTCTTTTAGGTCATTTAGTAAAAAAAAAAATTGTTGGAAGTTTTTAAAGAAAATTTCCAAATCTTCGGTCGATAAGTCTTCTTCCAAGCATCAACAAAGTTTTCGAGAAGATCAACGATAGGGCTCCAACTAAGTGGGCTGTGGACAGCGAAATAATTCTGGATAAACCCGGATTCAAGGCGGGTCATGACAAGATTCATGCTGCGTCTAAACTCGTTTTAATATCCAATGGAATATATAAAAAAAAAACAATCTAAACTGGTTGAATTGGAAAAACTTCTGACACCTTATGGTCAGAAAGTCTTTATCTTAAACTTGGCTTTCTTAACGTAAGAAAGTTTGTTGTCAAAAGTGGAAAAGTAACTTCTACCACAAAACTCCTAATCAAAAATGGTCTTCAACAAGGAGAGGTAAATTCATCTATTCTTTTCAGAATTTACACCAGAGATCTGATAGTTATTAGGGCAATTGCGTACGCCGACGATCCAGTTACGTACAGAACGGCCTGAAAGGTTGAGGTTATTAAAACTCTCTTGCAGCGTGATTTGACAAAATTCAGCGTTATTAAAAATTAATAAATTAGGTGGCGCAACAGTCCATGAAGAACCAGGGCCTAGTGACTTACAATTCTGAACCATTAATGTGTGCGAGTATTGTTGTCAGAGATGGAAGGGACCTACAGTTTTTATGCCGAATCCGAACGACTAATTTGAGAAAGCTCTTTTTCATGACAAGAATTACTCTTACAGGATTTGTCAATTCCTCGCAAGAGGCAGTGCCCGTGAAAAAAATAAGTGGCACAGTCAGGGATTGAACCCAAGACCAACGATATTGCGGCAGTTAAAAACTGAAAATGAACGTTCAGAAGTCGGTGACAATTCTGTTCCGGACTCTGTTGGCTAGGGGAAAATGTAAGAATTGGCGCGAATGGTCGTCGTTGTTTTTCACGAACAGCGGACAGTGTAAAACAATTCAATTCAATCCAAACTTTATTTACATAACGTACACAGTAAGATACAATATTCCATTTGATAGTGCAAGCTTCATTGATAATTCTATTTATAATATTTAAGTGAATGTGTTACAATTTATAATAAAAGATATTAAATGTAAAAATGACAAATAAATATATTTATAAGTATTACTTAAAGTATCTACCGGTTTTCTGGAAATAACCAAACATTTTGACTTGGGTGGGTTTAAATGGAGACCATTCACGCGATACCATTGAAGAATCCTGTCGAGATCTTCATTTACTTCACAGGCAGCGTTTTCCACTAGACTCAAAGTAAACTTTTACGCATCTGCGTATATATCAACCGAAGAACTAAATAAAAACTTAGGCAAGTCAATAATGTATATAGTAAAAAATATTGGGCCAAGAATCGCACCTTGTGGAACACCTGAGGATAGTGGAAGAAAGTCTGATACGGAATTATTAGAAACAACTGCTTGAGATCTACAATTTAAGTAAGAAGATATGAGTTTTATGGGCGGTGAAGAAAAATTGAATTGGCTTTCAGGTTTTTTGCAGAGAACATTGTGATTAACCTTATCACCTTACCTTTGAAAAGTCAAGTAATATAAGAAAAGTTACTTGATCATTGTCTACAGCTTGTCTTATATCTTCTGTCACATTTATTAAAACAGTTGTACAGCTGTGTTTTGACCGAAAACCCGATTGATTGTCACAAAATAGATTATTATTTTGGAGAAATCTTTGTATCTGAGAACCCATAATTCTTTCAAGTACTTTAGATAAAAACGGTAGAATGGCAATTGGTCTGGACTCAATTTGGTTTTTGGGTACTGGTATTATTTTAGCACGTTTCAAGCTAAAGGAAAAACTCTCGTCATAAATATGGAGTTAATGATGTGTGTAATATATTTTAAGGTAAAAGTTAGAATAATTTTAATGAAAACCGGACTTATTTCATCAAACCCTATCGAATTTGATTTAATGGACAAAATACTTTTTAAAACCTCATCATCATCAACAGCTGAAAAGTTAAAATTAGGAGAGGAGTAGTTAACATTCGTAAAATGCTCTTCACTGTACCTTACATTCGAAATTTCACGGTCGTCGTCGTTGAGAGTCAGTATTTATTTTTTGACATACATACATATAAATACTGCTCGGAACAGATGAGCTTTTGGTCTGACGAAACGACTCTTTTACAGCTTTCGGCTTGACCCCAAAGTGAAGGTAGGTTCATACATGGCTCTCATACGGCCAACGATCGTTTATAGTCGTCCTTTGTGGTTCAACGTTGCTCCTTCCCAGATGGAGAAGTTTCGGCTGTCCGAATCAACAGAATTGTCAATTTCGTGATAAAACTCGTTCGAAGCCACAATGCAAAAGCTATGTCTTTGACTAAAAATTTAATTTCTGTGGATATCTATCAGGGTAACTTCATCCCACCAGAAGCATAGGCCGGCTAACATTCCTGTTTTATAGTTTTAGCATTTAGTTTTAACTAGATTATAAGAATATGTAGTTAGCACCAAAAGGTAGTAGTATAAAATATTATAGTGTAATTAAGAGTTTAGAGTGTCCATATCGGGTCAGTAAGTTATGTGTAAATCATTGTTACTTCGGCTTGTTTTATGAATTTTTGTCTAGCTTAAAGGAAGGCTTAAAAATGATTTATAAAAATTAATAAAAAAATGTTTTGACTGTCATGAGAGAGGTCTTGGGTTCAATCCTTGTCTCTGCCACCTAAAAGTTTTTTTTCACAGGTACTGCCTCTTTAGAGGAATTGGCAAATTCTCCAAGAGATATTGCTATCATGAAAAGTGCTTTTTTAAATTAGGCGTTTGGATTGGGCATTAAAATTTTAGGTCCTCTTCATTCCTGACATTACTCGCACACAGGAATGGTTGAGAGTCGTAGGTCAATAGGCCCTGGTTTCCTAAGGACCGTTGCATCACCTAATTTATTTATTTAATCACATTACTAAAACAAAAAGTGTATTTGACCCCCTTCACCCTCATACATTTTGTTGTTGTTTTTGAAAATGAGATTACTTAAAAGTAAACTAAGGGTGTATGACGATCTTTTTCGAACTATTATCATTTTGTGGTCTGTTTTTAAAATGTTGTGCTTTTATAATTGGAATAAATGTTTTAATACGAGTATATATACTTTTTTAAACTTTTTCTAAAAATGGTATAACTTGAAGACGGATGTTTTATCAGGAAAAATAGTTTTACCTTAGACAAAATTTTTGTATAAGAATTCAAAACTTTGTGTAATGTTGCAGAGGATTTTATTATTCTACCCAACCAATGTAACTTTTTTTTCCGCTCCACCCTATTTTTATAAATCTATATGTATGTGTGTTGTGTGTATAGATATGTTTAGGTATATTTTCTTTTTTATTATTTTTCTTTACATTACGTTACATTTGAGAACACCCAACCTTCACGGATGCTCAAGCTTACGATGCGAGCTACGGTTAAGGTTGAAAAGACGCGACCGCCAGCGAAAACGAACACAACGACATCGCCACAAAATCAGCAACTAGAAGAAGGTCTTAATTTGGAATTATAATGTTTCATATTCAGATTCACCATGTTGTTACGTGGATCTGATTAAATTAAATTAACTTAAAGTTCACATCAGGGACCTAGCAACCAATACCTTACCAACATTATTCCATAGCTTGCGATAAATTGACCCTATAAGTGAAAAATATAAAAACAGATACACTGACAGATAAACCACTCACCTTCACTCTCACATACTCAAAAAAAGGGATGGGATAAATTATGTCTTATACACAGCCACACCGACCGGTGCGATGCGGTGAGGTGGTGTACCTACAACTGTGTACTCGTTATTTGGGTTCATTAAAATATGCACTTAATGTCAGTTTTTCCAATAAATTTTCGTAATTTTTTAAATGATGATATGGTAGGTAGGTAGGTAAGTATTATGCGCGGCCTTAAGTGAGATTGAGAGAGAGTTGAAAGGTTAAAAAGATAATTCACCTTGTGACATGTACTCGTACAACATTGGTTGATACTACTTCACCTCTCAAATATTCGTTATACCCATCATGAATAATGTGATGGCAATTGAACGCCATAAAGATGTCATATGCTGCCGAATAATCCCCCAGTAGGATATGTGCATACGATTATAGAAAATATAGTTGGGGCTATCGAGTGAGTGATAGGTTTTTACTGGAAAGATGGGAATTATGCCTACTTATGTGACAAAACTACGGTAAACATTAAGAAGAAAACTTATTACTACTCGTACGTTGACGAGAATTTTTAATTGTTTGTCTTTTTGATTATTTTGAATACTTATTATAGAACACGAATATTTAAATTAAACTAAGTAATTATTATTTACAAATAGGAATTTTTATAAAAGCACCCAGGCGTATACGTAATTTTTTTTTATAGTTGATATAACTCTAAATGAATGTAATTATTTTTTTTCGCTAAAATTTATTATTTATAATTTTTTTTTTTGCTAGAATCAAGTGTAAATGTGTGCTTTTTCAACCTATCTGCGATTTTTATGAAAGAAATTGGGAATAGAAATGTGCATTTCAGTTAACTTTGAACAAAGTAATCTTTTTTCAAACTCATTCCTAAATCAATCATACTAATATTATAAATGCGAAAGTAACTCTGTCTGTCTGTCTGTTACTCAATCACGCCTTAACTACATAACCAATTTGCATGAAATTTCGAATGGAGATATTTTGATACCCGAGAAAGGACATAGGCTACTTTTTACCCCGGCAAAATAACGCATTCCAATAGAAAAAATCAGGTGGGCCGACCGCTTTTACGCCTAAGCTACTGAACAGATTTTAAAGAAATTTGGTAAGAAGATAGTTAAGGAAGGACATAAGTTACTTGTGACCTCGGGAAAACAACGCTTTACCATGGAAAAAATTACTTTCCGCGGAATCTGAATCGCTTTCAATCCCAAATTACCAAAGATTTGAAAATTTGGATAAAATTGGTATTATGGGAAAACAACGGGAACAGGCACACACGTCAGGGTACACGCTGTGTACCCTGACGTGTACACGTACAAAAAACTAAAGCTCCAGTTTTTTCGCATACTACTATCCAAAAAAAAGTATCTAATGTGGACCATGTTGCAGATATAAAAGCTAGTTACCTATAAATACAAACAATTTAGTTTAAAACAGATCATATAATAGAGGTAAGCAAAATCCTAAATTTTCCTTTATTTTCCTTTACTACATCAGCTTCATCAATTGTATATACGCCAATAGACGCGACAAAAATGTAATAGAACGCCAAAATGAAATGGTTTTGAGAGCGAGTAATCAGTTTGTTTTTAAAATTTTGATAATAATATTGTAAAAATTTAGCTTTTTAAACTTTAGAACTCTTCGATTCTTTTAAGTAAGATTTTAAATTTCAGTATATTTCTTTGGACATTTTTTAAGAACTTTCTTAAACCACAAACTAATTTCTTGTACAGGTTTATAAAAACATGAATAAATCCAAATGACATCGGGCAATTCTCTTTGTCTTGCTTAAAAGTTTGTCAATTGCGCGCACTATTTTTTGTAGATTTTATTTTTTATGAAAACACGGACTGTTGGATTTTTATATACAAATTACTGAATATCGAAAACAATATTTTCTGTGAAATAAAATAAGTTTGAAGCCAATATATTTAATTTTTGAAAAGCTATTTGAGTCGAAAATAAATTTTTACCAACTTTTGTTAAATTATTTTAGCTTTTTAATTTTTTGTACAAAAACTGTCAATTCGATTTTTTTTTTAATTATACTGAATGTTGACAACAATACTTTTTGAAAGTTAAAAGTAAATTAAAGTAAATATCCCAAAGTTTTGAAAAGATATTTGAGTCGAAAATCAATTTTTACCAACTTTTATTAATTTTTTTTTTAGGTTTTTATTTTCTTATAATATTAAATAAGATTGAAGCCTAAATTTCAAGTTTTTGAAAAGATATTTGAATCGATATTCAATTTTTAACATTTTTGAATAATGTTTTTTTAAAGATTTTTATTTTTTATAAAAAGAAACTGTCAGTTAGATTTTTCTCAAAATTTTATCAGATGTCAAAAACATTATTCTTCGTTGCACAAAAGTGTTTTGGAGATAAAATCATATTTTAGTCGTAGAATTTTTGAGGCGACACATTTTTTTTAAGTTTTTTTGATTTATAAAAAAAACGTTAATTGGATTTTTTTCAAAAAATATACTTTTTTGGTATCAAGTTACATTATATTATATAAAATTTAATTCAAGTCTCTAGCGTTTTTGGTTCGTAAGCTATTTAGGGTTAGCCAAAATTTTTAACTTTTTTTAAATTGCTATGGTAAAAAAACCACCCACGCAATTTTCTTAAGAGCCCTTTCTGCATCTTTCTACCTTATTTTCTGTATACCAAAATTTATTTGAAATGGATATATCTTCTGGTTCTTGAGCTATGGACGACGAAAAAAACGTCGCGAACGTACGGACGTACGGACGTACGGACGTACAAACGTACGTACAAACGTACGTACACACGCACGCATAGACATCTTTCTAAAAATCTTTTATTTCGACTCTAGTTAACTTGAAACGTCGAGAAATGTCAAAATATTGAATTTGACAAATCGGACCCATTACAATAACTTCCTATTTGAATTTAATAATAATAATTGTATGATTCTTTATTTCGAAATATCATACAGTTTCCTAAAAGAAATTTGGTATGATAAATAATGTTTGTTCATCTAAATATTAATAGAGTCAACATTAATATTTTTAACGGCCAAAATATCTCGATTAATATAATTAGCTTGTGAACTAGGAAATATGCTTTCAATTTAAACATCTTTGGTACATCATATACCATATTCAAATAATTGCCTGGTAGTTTGATGCATAGGGTGTCTTTATGCTTCAGAGTATACGTATTTAACATCAACTGCATTTTGTGGTAGGAAAATACATAAATTATCAAAAAATGAAGAATGAAGAAAAAAAATTAATCGAAATCGGTCCAGCCATTTAGAAATAGGCCAGTGACATACGCTCGTACAGTAAAATTATATATATTTAGGTAATATGGTACATAATTCCACAGTTTTAATCTCTTAAATATAATTTTCGAATGAAATTCTTCGAAATTTCAAAATAAAATTAAAAAAAAAAAAAAACCATTAAAAAAACGGGATTTTTGTATACAAAATTTCATAAATCAGAAATGGCAGAAATTAATTGTGGAAAACTAACATATTTGAAAAACAGGTTCGGCTTTCACTTCTCAAACTATCAGCAAGCTCAATGCAGATTTTCATCTCTTGGTAAATTTCTATGTCTAGAATAAATTGCTAACTAAAATGCAAGATAGTCTGATAGCGGATCCCAGACATTTAACATTAAAATTGCACGATATGATATCTAACGACCATAAAACTATTACAAACCTCTTTGCCTCACTCTTCCAATCACCAATAATCATCTTGAAGAACCTGATTACTTTTTTAATTACTTAAAAAGTACCTTTTTATCGAAATCGAAAGCGAAATAAGTGATGATATTGTTGACAGACAATTAAGTCAACTTAAGGATGATTTGTTTTCTACAATATTATTAAAAAAGTGTGCTACTCCCCTATGTAAACTTCTTTTAGTATTGTGTCTTTTTTCCATTTCTCAAGCTATCTTCGTAGAGCTTTTGTAAAGATTCCTCCTTTTTACTGTTCATTAAAATAGCTAGGCTTTTTTTCAGTCTACAAGCTTTTCGAAAACATTGTCTATACGACTTGCTTTATATTCATTTTTTATTGAATTCTTTTTTCCAACAACAAGGCTTCTCAAAAGGCAGATCTACTTCAATTAATCTTACGAATTTTGTATAAACTCTTAGAAAATTAGAGAAATGGATTAAGTTGGCGTTATTACCACAGATTTTAGTAAGGCTTTTGATAAAATCAGTCACCAAATTTTGTTAAAATAAAGCCCTCTTTTCCAACCCTTTTATAGATATAGATTTATTTTTAAGTTCTCAATCTCCGATACCATTTATGTAAGCTCAGGGTTCCCTACAGGGAGCCACCTTGGTTCCTTGTTATTTTTCTAATTTAACTGTCTCTAGTTACGCTGTTGACATGATCTTGATGATCTTGATTCATTTCAGACTTAGTGCTGCAAATTTTTTTTAAAAACCCAAAGTAGCGAAATACCAATTCATAACATTCACCCGTAAGCAATCACATCTTCCCTTCCCAACTTACAGTGTGCACGATGTTACCATATATTTTGCCTGTTCTATTCGAAGCCTAGGATTTATTTCCAACACTAAGTTTAATTTTTAAACCCCATTTTCATTACATTATTAACAAGATCAACTCATCTCTTGCTTTCATCAAACGTAAGTCTAAAGAATTTTCAAACTCATATGTTAGTAAATCCAAATAAATATTTTTTTAGACTTCTACTTGAATACGCTTCTCAAGCCTTGTCTCAACATCAAAACTATTACTCTCAAAGAATCAAATGTGTACAACTTAAATTTCTTCGATTTACTATCTGCGGTCTTTCTAGCCACCTTGTGAAGATCGTTTAGAACTTATTATTCTGCAAACCCTCCAAAAACGCGTCAAAGTTGCTGATATATTTTTTTTGTACACCAGCTTTTAGCATTTTTCAAAAACTCACAATTTCCTCTAGAAATGTTTTAAGTCTGGTTAAAAGTCCTTTTTTATTAATAGGTTGAATTGAGCGTAAATAAATTAAATAAATATGCCTTTCTTTTCAATCGACTTTTTTGAAGTGGTAAGAAAATATCTTTCTCTATTAAATACCTTTTTTCTTTTTTCAACAATCAATGTTCTTGTCCATTATGATACACTCAACAATCCCCCTTATACAGAAACGCTGATTAATTATCAGTTTATGGTAGTGTTCTTTAGGGCTTCGTTTTTTCTCCCGCTCTCTTCCTTATATTCATAAACGATCTCTTGTCTGCCTCATTTAATCCATTAAACAGTTTTGCTGACGACAGTAATGTCATAAAAGACCACTTATTTCTAGGTACTAAGGGTTTCTCCGGAATGACAAGACATTTTTTACCCATCCTGATCGTGCTGTAATTTACCAAGCATTCATTCCTCAAAAGCTTGAAAAAAACTAACATATATGTTAAGGTGCCCTAAAAAATGCTTAAACCTGTTTAATATGATAGGCGAAAGAACTTAATTCGAAACATGTATATCCCTCGAAAACAGCTGCAATGTTTCATTTCTTTCGCTGTTGGCCAGTTGCATTCCACCTCTTAAATAATTCAGTCATAATACTGGAACTTTCAGGAATGTTCCTCAGTGTTCAATTTCAGACATATTGTGAAGTGCAGATTTCCTTTCTTAAACCGGACATCAAGAATATAGAATGTTTTGGTCAACTCTGTTTTTCCCTCCTATTTTAATGTTCAGAACTTTAATTTGGTATCTCCTCATAAATCTAACTGTGTTTAAATATTAACATATAACGAGTACTTATAACCCCTTGAGTGTCTGTAAATAAATACAAAAATTGCTATGAGTTCCAACACTATTGTGTTTCTAAATTCAATTCTATTTCTATTTTATTTTTTCACATAAAAACAAATTCTTTTCATATATATTAGTATTTTATTTATGTTTGTGTATTTAATCATGACAAAACAAAAAATATCTTTATTATTAAATTGTGATTATACTACAAATAAATAAACAAATTATTTTCGTTATAACTTAATAAAATCCTCCATAAACTGTTAAAAAATTCAATATTTTTTTTCAATTTTAAAAAGTAAATTGCAATCAACTCATCGTTGATCCATAAAAACAGAAGATTATCCTTGGTGGAAATGCCAAAAGAAAAAAATAACCTCAATTCTTTTTGGTTGACAATGACATACAAACAAACAAAAATCAAGGAAAAGCATCAGCAAGAAGAAAGTAGTTAAGTACTTGTTGTTTGAATTTATTTTCATCATTAAATCCATCGTAAGCTACCGACTCGACGTGTATACGACTCAAAAATAGTACGAATATCTAATTTAGAACAAAACCGAGGACATTAAAATGCATCTGCCATTAAATTTTACTCAAATATCCTGCTCAATCCACGCAACTTAACTACTACACTCGTATATGGTACAAAGGATCTAGATCCAGTATCTACTACAGGACTATAGGAATAAGTATATTAAGACACATTTTATATCTTGCAATCCACAAAACGAGAGTTGATTCGTGTGTTGTCCTCTTCTTCTTTCTTTTTTACTTTTTTTTGGCTAAGCCAATCTTTCACCATCGTCATCATCATCTTCTTCATCTTCATCCAACATCAGCTTCAGCTTCAGCATCAGCATCATCATCATTATCACAGATAAAGTAGGGGCATGGCATTAAAGTTTCAAGAGTATGTTTTTTAGTGTTTTGTCAGGGAGTACATAGTTAGTATGCGCTCGGTGTGTGGGGTGTATTATCCCTTCTTGGAGTTCGTTTTTGATAGCTCTGGGCAATGGCTTTTAACATCTTCCTTGCAACAGCAGCAGCATCACTAGTACCAACTCCAGCACCAGCACCAGCTCACGTTTAAGCGATCCTGTTAATGACTGTTTTATGTTCCAGCTACTTGAATTAATAATGAAATGTCCCTTGCTCCTGATGCTGACTGCTGCTGGCTGAGAGAGGTTTTGCAGTTAAATACTTTGAGACAGCAGCGATGACAGTCGAACTTGATGATTAATTTATTGTTTTTCTTTTTTGGTTCTTGTCTTTGTTTAATGAGAATTAAAAAGAAAGATACAAAAACTACGACATGAGAAAGAACTGATTTTGTTTTTATTTCTCATTTTGTTTTGTTATATTGTAGTCCCCATGTTAAAAGTGAATAGAGTTTCAAAATGTTAAAATTTCAAGAATTTTATAGATTTTCGGGACTTGTCATACCTTTTAAATTTTTATAATCAATTCATCAGTGCTTATATAAAATTATAAATACTTTTAGTGGCGATATAGCTCGTGGCAAATCAGGTCCCAGTCATTAAGAATCATCAACTAATCCTGTGTCCGATGCAGGTCATGATTAGAAATGACCTTCTGTTTTAATATATACAATATAGCCAACAAAATTGCAGGTGTTATTGGAAGGGATTGAATTAAGACCTTTTGCATTACAATCTTACGCAGTAACAAACATGACACGGGTAGTATTTCTAATAAGTCTGTTGAGAACTAGGTCCTAGTGACTTACAACTTTTAACCATTCTTGTGTGCGATTATTGTTGTTAGGGATGGAGGGGACCTACAGTTTTAAGATGAATACTAACGGTCAATTTGACAAAGCACATTTCATAACAAGAATTACTCTTTAATCTGCCACGGGTACCACCGGGTAGTATTTAATTTAATTTAATTTAGTGGGGATTTAACCTCCATTTATTTCCCTTAATTCAAGCTATAAGTATAATTTTAAAACTAACTTCTATGTAAACTTATAAAAATGAGTGAGGTGAGTGAGTCAGAAGGTGTTTGAAGTTATAAGTGCAGATCAAATGTATTTGGATTCGAAATGGAAAACAGAAGCATACTGGTCAGAGGTTCCTTAAGGCCATTGGAGGTGAAGTGAATTGGTAAATAGAAGAAGAAAATATTTGTAATCCTTTTTTCGGATCTCTTGAGCCTCCTTTGACAAGCAAGTACGGGGGGCGTAGGGGTAAGTCCCGATGTAAAATTCGCCAAGGTGTAGTTTGCGAAAGGCCGAGTTCTAGTGTAATGTACACTGTTCTGTTCTAGAGTTCTGCTATACATTTTCATGCACCGCTGCGATGTTCACTGCCAATCTTGCGTTCCTCGAACGAAGGGGTGATGGGTAATTGTTAACTGAACCGGTCGTCTCTAATCTGACCACCAAACGTTGAAGAGTCGACTGTGAAGGGTCTCCTTGTCTATGGTAAAATGGAAGCAATGCTCATCTTTATCATTAGAAAGTGCTGTTCAATCTTGTAACTCCCGTGATGATTTGGCATAGGCAACTGAATAAAAACAAGATTTGACAGATGTCACCAAATCAAAATCGCTGACATGGGGTGCCAAAATCTAACCGCGCCAATTGAAATTGAAAAGCCCTCGTAACGCGTGGGATGGTTATGAAAATAGTAATCCCGGGGAGCTGTTATATAGCAATGTTGAGCTCTTAGCAATGTTTGGCACACCAGGTTGGGACATTGTCAAGACCTGTTTGGAGAATTGCAATGATTTTGAAAAATTTCGTATCATCAGCGTAAAGGGATATTTGACAATTTTTAATGACCATGTTAATGTCATAAAGATGAGAAGGCTTAAAATATTACTTTGATGGACACCACCTAAATAATTACATTGGTGGACACCATAACGCCGTGGTGAACATCGGGTGCCTAGTAACTCAACTGGAGATTGGGTTCCAACCCCAGTGGAAAGTTGTTGGGGGCAGCAAACGAGAGAGGTGGGGAAAGTTGTTTCCACTAAGGCACCTCTCCTTATCCAGACGGCAGCGGAGGAATTCCCAAAATGGAATCAACGGTGGCGTCTACAGTTCCAGTAAGGTTGGACTACTTAGTGAACACCTTATTCGGAGAACAGGCCTGTAAGGAACGGTTTTATCCGGCTCCCCATCCTTGGAGTCTTACTTCGGATCTGACCCTCCAGGTTGGGGGTTGTGCATCGGGTTGACTTCCTGGCCACGTAAAAGCTTACATAGTTGCGAAGCACCAACAAGTCTCGGATACGGACGGATTTACTGTTGACAACCAACGCAAACGAATAAAGGACAACGAACTTCGGATATACACGTGGAATGTTAGGTCCCTTAACAGACCACGTTCAGCAGAAGAATTAGCGGAGGCCCTAGACCGATATAAAGCAGATATCACCGACATCCAGGAAATACGATGGGATGGGCCGGGCAAAAAGGGGATGTAAAACTGCGATATTTACTATGGTGACTGCTATCACAAAAACCAACAGCGCTTATTTGGATGCGGCTTCTTCATTGGAGCAAGACTTAGGCAAAAAGTCTGGAGCTATAGGTGCATCAATGAGCGCCTCGTGACCATACGCATCAAGGCTAAATTCGGCAACATTAGCCTGATATGCGCGCACGCCCCCACAGAAGAGAGAGACGACAACATCAAAAATATGTTCTTCGAGCTCCTAGACAAAACATATGAGCAGTGCCCTAGCTACGATATTAAAATAGTCCTGGGCGATTTTAATGCTAAGCAAGGAAGGAAAGACATATTACGACAACGGATTCAGGCTCCAGATCAATCCACCGTCAACCAGATTGACCATATTGCGATTGCGAGGTGCTGGGACAAGGTATAACGTCGAACGGCTGCAATCGCAAGATAAAACCAAATTATTTTCCGAAAAGTTACAAGTAACCTCTCTCAAAGTTCTCTGCCGCCAACACAATGTATTGAAAACCAGTGGCAACATTGCCAAGATACAATCAAAGAAGCCGGCTCTAATGTGCTGGGTTTCAAACAGCCACCAAAAAGGAACCCCTGGTTTGTCGGCAGGCAAAGGCAGCCAAACAACAGGCACGCAAAGTGACGCTGCAATGCTGAGGATATAGAAGGACCACTTCTGCAGAAGAACTGAATTCCGCTGTCGGGCAGGATGATCCATTCAATATAGACGACGAAAGCCAACAATCCCGTCGTCCCGACTTAGACGAAGTAAACATTGCCATATCTAAGTTGAAGTCTAATAAAGCCGCTGGAGCGGATGGCTTGAATGCCGTGCTCTTTAAAGCAGCTATAAGTTGGTTAGGAGCATACACCAACTTATCTGTAAGATATGGTCGGAAGAAAGCATGCCCGATGAATGGAACCTCAGTATTGTTTGCCCAATCCTGAAAAAAGGAGACCCTCTAAACTGCACCAACTTTAAAGGAATCAGTCTACTTAACATCGCCTATAAATCTTCTCTGCCGTAATATGTGAACGTCTAAAGCCCATCGTCAACAACCTGATAGGTCCTTATCAGTGTGGTTTTAGACCAGGAAAGTCCACAGTTGATCAAATATTCACACTACGGTAGATCCTGGAAAAAACCCAAGAACACCAAATCGACACCCACCATCTTTTCATCGATTTCAAGGCCGCATATGACAGAATCTACAGGGACGAGCTGTATAGAGCCATGTCTAGTTTAGGCATCCCTGCTAAACTCGTCCGTTTGTGCAGGATGACCCATGGAGAATTCGCGCTGCTCCATAAAGGTTGGAACAACTTAACAGAACCTTTTGATGTCAAAAAAGGTTTACGACAAGGTGATGCGCTGTCATGCAATTTTTTTAACATCGTGCTTGAAAGAATAGTGCAGGGCTCACACGTCAACACTAGAGGCACTATCTGGCATATGCTGATGACATTGACATAATCGGAAAAACTCAGCGTGATGTCAATGGGGCTTTTGTGAGTATTGAGGCAGAGGCAGCAAAAATGGCAAAAACGTCATAATCGACAGACGTAACTTTGCGGTAGTCAAGGATTTCGTCTACCTAGGCTCCGCTTCAAACGCAGAAAACAACACCAGCGCTGAGATCAAACGCAGAATAACTCTTGCTAACCGCTGTTTCTTTGTACTATTAAGAAAGCGATTGAGTGGTAAGGCCCTCTCTCGAGGTACCAAAGTGTTGCTATATAAGACCCTTATCATCCCCGTCCTGCTATACGGTGCAGAAGCATGGACTATGACAAAAGGGGATGAAAGCACCTTGGGTCGCTTCGAGAGAAAAGTTCTTCGTGTGATCTACGGTCCCGTATGCATCGAAGGCGAGTGGAGGAGAAGATGGAACGACGAGCTGTACAGCTACGTAGTTTTAGGCAGAAGGATAAAAGTCCAACGACTAAGATGGCTGGGTCACGTAGAGTGCATGGAAACCAATGCTCTGGACCGGAAAGTCTTCGAATCCGCACCCACAGGACAGCGCAGTAGAGGAAGACCGCGGATCAGGTGGCGCGCACAAGTGGAAGGTGACCTCACCCAACTTGGAGCTCGAAACTGGAGACATCTAGCTAGGGACCGAGCTAGATGCAGAAGTTTGTTGGGTGTGGTCCTAGTTCACACAGGACTTTAGCGCCACCTTAAGTAAGTTAGTAAGTAAGGACACCAAAAAAGGGTAGAATAGGATTGGAACGAGCTGATTTGATTAAGATCAGGGATCTTAATATAAGGAGGGAAGTTCGGAGAATATTCGATTATGAGAAATTTTGGCATTGAACTTCATTTTTGTTTTCTTAGGTTCTTAGAGTAAATGAAACGAATTCTACAAGGTTTGTGGTGGAAGATCTGTTTTATAAAAATGAGAGAAATGAATGAATTTCTAGAATTGTAAGCTATCCACTGAACTATCAAACATTTTTGTCAAAAACGACATTATATCCGAACTTCGTGGAAACATATAACTTTGCGAACAAAAATTACAAATAAACACCTTATTGTTTCACACAAACGATTTAGTCAAATTAACGAAAAAAACAAATTAAACATTAATTATAAATGACTTACACGTGAATGCATTTCGGACGCTTCAGTGGCGCTCATC